>NC_133770.1:183554815-183591386 GCF_003597395.2 Chelonoidis abingdonii | reverse complement strand
TTTTTTATATAAAGTTTTCTTTTTAAGACTTGTTGAGTTTTTTTTCTCTCTGGGTAGGCTAAGGAACGAAGGGGAGGGAAATTCTCTTTGTGTTAGATCTACGGAGGGTGAATCTCTGCAGCACCAGGGAATTGGTGGGAAGGAGAAGACAAAGGGGGAAGAGAGAGAGAGATTCTTTTATGTTTCCTGGTATTTGGTTGTCTCTTTGTGGAAGAGAGGAGACATGCTTCTTGGTATTGTGATGTAAAGACGTTGCATCAGTAACTCTCAGGTTAGCCCAGAGAGGAAATTCTGGGTGGGAGAGAGAGGGGGAAGGGAAGTGGGTTATTTCCCTTTGTTGTAGACTCAGGGCATCTGAGTCTTGGGGGTTCCCCAGGGAAGGTTTTGGGGAGACCAGAGTGAGACAGGCACTGTAATTCCCGTCTGGTGGCAGCAATATCATATCTAAGCTGGTAATTAAGCTTAGGAGATTTCATGCTAGCTTCTCAGTTTACGAACGCTAAGGTTCAAATCTGAGTAGGAAAGCTATGACAGTCTTGTCGACTCCTTCCCCAGCCGGGGTCCAGTTGAGTCTGAATCCTCCTCGGTCCCTGGACCACTAGGGAGACATACAGCTACTGTAGATGTGGGAGGTGTTCAAGGCGACCACAGACCTGATGCTCTTCCTGGTGCCCTCCTCCCCACAGAGGAGGGACAAGTCGCCAGTGATAAACCAGCCATGATGGTCTGCTGGTCTCCATCACCAGCACCCCAGCACTGCTCACACAGACAGAAGGGCCGCACTGTTCCCTGGCTTTGCAGCACTGCTCGCCGGCAACCCTGGGTGCCGCTCCTCGGTGGTCCTCCTACTTTGAGACCTCACAGACGGACTCTTATTGATCCAGCAGATCGCGGAGCAGGAGGTCCAGGTCTTGATGGAATCACCAGCCATACCTGGCACCATGGCAGCAACAGTGGCAGCTGTCTGCTCAGTGGCCCTTCTGGACACCCTGGGGTCACCTCAGAGCCAAGTCCAAGTCCATGGTTCACGATTCAGGACTGTGTCAGTGTCTTTGGCATCTTTCGTGCCACAGACACTGCTGCCAGCAACACCGTTATCCGAGGGAGCGGCACCCGCTGGCACAGACAGCTCCGGCACTGTCTCTCCAGACAACAGCACCACTGCGTACTCCAACCTCGACCCTGCCGATACCGTCGGGCTCAGCACTGGTGGATTTGTCATCCCTGGCACCAGCTGAGGTGCTGAATCCCCCATCAGCACTGGCACCGCAGCTCGAGTACCAGGTGCCAAGGGACCCCCGAGGGGTCGAGGGTAGTGAACAGGGCCCGCTACCCATCCTCTCATCCTCATCCTCATCCTCTCCTGATTTAAGCAGTCACTGGGACATCGACGGCCCTGCCTCTTGAGGACAACCATGTTCTCCAGCAGCTATTGAGACGGGCTGCTCAAAACCTGGGGATACAGGCCAAGGAGGTGGAGGAGGATTTGGACCTTGTTGCTCGGGCCTAGACAACTCTTTTGAAGTTGTGGTTGAGGACCGCTCACCAGTACGGACTCTGGATCCTTCCCATCTTACCACCTTGTCCCATCTATCCCTTTTCTACCATACCTGGTCCTGAATTACTTCAGACCATGGGGTGCTCTGCACAGTAGAGAGGGCATATTCCATCCAATTCTGTGCCCCCTCCAACCCCCTTCCGTGTCTCTCTTCAGGGACCCCTCTCAGAAGCAACTTCTAATTGAAGAAGTGCAGTCCCTCCTCTCAGTGGTGGCAGTGGAGGAGGTTTCTCAGGAGCTAAGGGGCAAAGGGTTTTACTCCTGTTATTTCCTAATACCGAAGGCCATGGAGGGGCCTCAGACCCATCTTGGACCTGCAGCAACTCAACAAGTTTGTAAAGAAACTCAAGTTCCGCATGGTCTCACTAACCTCCATTATCCCCTCACTGGATCCAAGAGACTTAAAGCAGGGCAAATCATCAACACAGATGCTACCTAAGATTCGTGGTGAGCAGCAGCCACTACCAGTTTGCTGTCCTCCCATTCGGACTGTCGACAGCTCCCTGAGTATTCACAAAGTGCATGGCAGTCGTTGCGGCATTCCTGCCCTTTGCCATCTCTCTCATTGGTGACAGATGCCTTGGATCTGGGCTGGGGAGCTCAACTAGGGGACCTCAGGACTCAAGCAAGGCCTCTGGTCTCAGGCGGACCTCACTCTGCACATCAATGTCAGAGAGCTGAGTGCAGTACGACTGGCATGCTATGCTTTCAAAACCCACATAGCAGGCAGGTGCATCCTAGTCCTCACAGACAACACCTCGGCGATGTTCTATATCAACAAACGGGGGGTGTACGCTCCTCTCCCCTATGCCAGGAAGCCCTTGCGCTGTGGTACTTCTGTGTAGATCACTCAATCCACCTGCAGGCATCATACCTCTCAGGAGTGCAGAACGAGATGGCGGACAGTCTCAGCCGGCCACAAGTGGTCTTCCATGGCCACGAGTGGCTCCTCCGGCTGGACGTGGCAAGATCAATCTTCTGTTTTGGGGGATCTCCCCAGATAGACCTGTTTGCCACTTGTGGCAACAGGAAATGTCAGCTATTCTGCTCTCTCATAAGTCACAGTCCGGGATTCATCGTGCTCCTCAAGATCGGCAGGGACTGGGCCTGAGTCATACTGAAAGCACTGGCTTGGCCACACCTGCACTGGTTTATGTCACTCCCGGGAATGTCTGTAGAACACAGCTCACTTTACCACTGGTCCTGGATCTGATAATGCAGGACCATGGCCGACTCCGGCACCCAAATCTAGAGTCGCTCCACCTCACAGCCTGAATGCTCCATGGCTAAACACAGCACAGCTGCCATGCTCGGATCAAGTCAGACAAGTCCTTTTTGATAGTAGAAAGCCTTCCACCAGGGCAACGTACCTTGCCAAGTGGAAAGGGTTCTCCATCTGGGCAGAACGCAGTCAGTTGCTGCTGCTCACCCCCATACCGTTCATACTAGTCTACCTCCTTCACCTAAAACGAGACCTGGCCTTGTCATCAATAAGGGTCCACTTAGCTGCCATTTCTGCCTTCCATCTAGGCACAGACAGCTTTTCAGTCTTCGCAAACCCTCTAGTCAGTCATTTCCTCAGGGGCCTGGACAGGCTCTTCCCGTAGATGCGTCAGCCTGTCCCAGCTTGGGACCTTAATCTAGTCCTGTCCAGACTTACAGGACCTCCATTTGAACCACTGGCAACCTGCTCCCTGCTCTCTCTCTCATACAAGGTTGTGTTCCTTGTGGCAATTACCTTGGCTAGATGGGTATCAGAGCTCAGGACCCTCATGTCCAAGCCCCCTTACATAGTTTTTTCATAAGGACAAGGTCCAACTCAGACCTCACCCAGCCTTTCTCCATAAAGTTGTCTCCCAGTTTCATATGGGCCAGGACATCATCTTCCCAGTGTTTTATCCCAAGTCATACTCCTCCAATAGGGAGCACAGGCTGCACTCACTGGATGTATCTAGGGCCCTAGCCTTCTACATAGAGAGGACTAAGTTGTTCCGGAAGTCCATCCAACTCTTTGTGGCCCTGGTGGACAAAAATGAAAGGTCTCTCTGTCTCTTCTCAAAGCATCTCATCGTGGATCACATCCTGCATTTGAGAGTGTTACAGCCTGGCAAGGGTGCCTGCCCCTCAGGACCCAGGCCTCCTTGGCGACATTCCTGGTGAAAGTTCCCACCCAGGAAATCTGCAGGGTGATTAGATGGTTCTCGAAACATACATTCACAACGCACTATTCAATTACGTAACAGGCCAGAGATGATGTGGCCTTTGGATGCGCTGTGCTCCAATCAGTGCAGGACTCCGACCCCACCTCCTAAGCTTTGGCTTGTGAGTCACCTGGCTGGAATGGACATGAACAATCATGCGAAGAAGAAAAAAAGTTATTCGTTTTCTCATAACTGTTGTTCTTCGAGATGTGGTGTTCATGTCCATCCCAATACTCACCTTCCTACCCTCTGTCGGAATAGCCGGCAAGAAGGAACTGAGGGGGTAGCGGGTCCTATATTGGGCGCCCAGGCCGACCCTACGGATGCTGCTAAGAGAAAAATCTTCCGGCTGGCATGCACGCGGGGCGCACACACCTGATTGGAATGGACATGAACAACACATCTTGAAGAACAGCAGTTATGAGAAAGTGAATAACTATTTTTTCCTCACTGCTGTGTATTACTGCAATTAGTTGATAATCACATTGATATATTTATACTGTAAATGCTATTTCTTAAAGTCAAAGGCCAACATAATATTTGTTGCATTATTTCATTACTGTGTGCTGCAATATTGCAGACAATGTGAGCAAAGTACAAAAACAGAGAAACAGCGTTAGGGATATAATATTGCACTTGAATTTAGAGCAGCGTGAGATAAGAATTGTTATTGTAATTTACAGGAATAAATCTGTGAGCAATGCAACACCCAGCTAACATTCAGTTTCACTTGTGATTTTCAAGTTTCTCAATCATTATTACATATGCACACATCATCTTTACTTTCACCAGACAGATTGCTTATCAGTTTTATTATTTTGTTCTACTGAATTTTGAATACAATTGTTAGAATAGCTTTATAAATCTGCTGTTTTCTAAAATGATCTTTTTAACCCTCTTCCATACACTTATTAGAAAGAAAAAAGGAAGCACTTCGTGCTGAAAGATTTTTTTTTTTAATCAAATCAATTTTAGGATAATTCCAAATTTAGGGTGGCTTAGACTTGAATACTGTCTTCTCTTGAAACACTTCAAGGCTTTAAGAGGCCTCTTGGTGACTTTAAATTGCTTGCACTGTGCATGCCCAGAATCTCATTCACTTCCAATATTTTGGAATTGTTCCATATCTTGTATGCTTACAGTGAGATTGTTGGAATTGGGGCAAGTTAATTGTATACATCAACCTATTTTCTTTTTCCTGAATGAATAAGATGAAGCTGTATTTAAGGCAAAATTAGCCACCTACTGCTAGAAGTAATAATTTCATGAAATGAAATACTTATTAGAAGCTAAGGAAGTGACCTGACAACTTGTACTGCAAAACCCTCACTGCTGCATCATTTTTTTTGCCTCTTGCACTAGTGATACTATAAGCAAGAAGACACAAATTATTCCTTTGTTGCTCAACTATATTTTACTTTCATTAAAATGTGGTTTTATCATTCAAAGTTACAAAAACAAGATTATTCTCAAACATTGTCATTTTTGGTAAGTGAAAAAAGGCTTATTTTGACATTCAGCCTTTGATAATAAATATGAAAAATTTATAAGCAAATACGTTCCCTACAGGAATTTTAAGAAGGAATTTGCTTCCTAAGAACATGAAACACCTGTTAATTCACTCTTTAACCATTGTTGCAGGCAGCTGATCAGTAGTTTCAAAACAGAAAGCCAATTATGGGGGCTGTATTAAAATAAGTGATTTAGGTAGCTCACCAATCACTAATTAGTATCAAGAAGGCACAACATAAGCAATGGTAAAGTCAGTAAACAAAATTTTACTGTAATATTTCATAACAGATACTGTATTCTGTTTTAAGTGTAAAGCTACTGTCTTACACGAGAAAGATGGACAGACCCTTGTTCCAAGACTAATATGGATACAATAAATATGGAGTTTTACATACTAGTTCTGTACACAGAAACTTTGCCCCACAGCCATAAAAATTTACATTTAACAGTGCAACATATAATTTAATCATTTTAGTTTTTCTGACATAAGATGTTTTTACTTACTAAACACAAGCAACTATCTGGTTTTAATATACATATTTTATATATATATATATTTTCAACAATCTGTACAGGTTTCTAAACATAAAACTCCAA
Source organism: Chelonoidis abingdonii (assembly GCF_003597395.2). Lineage (NCBI taxonomy): Eukaryota > Metazoa > Chordata > Testudines > Testudinidae > Chelonoidis > Chelonoidis abingdonii. The sequence goes on along the minus strand of NC_133770.1, from coordinate 183,585,518 downwards.
AAAGGCACAATTGTCTATACAACATGTACAAGAATGGCTGGAGCTGACGAGAAACAACAATTATTGGTCAAGAGTTCATGATTGCACAAAAAGATTAGTAATGAGTTTGTGTCAGAAAAATGTGCTTTAAGGAAAGGAAGGTTTGCAAAGAAACCTGTAAGTGTTGTTATGATAATAATAAAAAAATCTAGGTTGCTATTACAAGTCTGTCCTCATCATCACTGCTGCCATCACTAAACTGTACAGTATTTTGCCTTCGTGGCAATCCTGCTGGCCTATGTACCTGTCTATTTGGAGAGACAGTTTGATGGACGGGGGACTTGGTTAAAACTTCAGAATTCACCTTCAAGAGGGGTTCTGAGGTGGAAGCCCTTTTGACCTGAATGGAAATGACATCACACTTTGGTTTGACATGGTTTGCTGAGTCAGCCTTTTCAGTATCTGTTTTTCCAGGACCATCAAGTCTTTCATACTCCTTTGAAGGAAAAGGCTCTGCAACTTTTTTTACATTGTACCACTGGACCGTAGGTGCCACTTGAGGAGATACAGCACTAGTGATCGGATCGATGTCAGCTGCAGGAAAACTCACAGGAGTCCGCTCTTGGTGAATTTCACAGGCTTTATTACTGGAAGCTGGTGTTCCTGGAACTCCTTGCCCATCTATAGTTACGGGGCTGACTGAAGGGATCAACGTAGGCAGTGCTATATTCAATATTTGCAGGCCTGGAATGTGTGTCTGAGGGCTGGGGTTGCTCTGAGGAGAAGGGTTTGCAGTCAAAACTTGTAGTCCCACAGCATTTAGCGTGAGTCCTGAAGGATGTATTTGAGGGGCTATATTTGTATTTGCCAGGCCTAATATGTTCACTGTCTCCATGCCTAATGGTGGAAGAGGCTGTAAGCTTGGTGTACTCAGACTCTGGATGCCTGGCCCGTTAATCTGACCTATTGGAATACATGGCACAACGCTGTTCACTTCAGCAACTCCTAGTGGATTTGCAGTGGCAGAGACTGCACATGCCGTGTCACCAAGCGCACTTGTAGTTCTGTGAATCACGCTAACAGCAGGAATGGTAAGTTGCACTGGCCCTGCTTGAATTGGTACAAATGTGGAGTACGTGGCTAGGCCAGCAGGGACCACATGAATGCCCCCTACTGGAATCATACCATAAGGGGTCTTGGCTTGCTGCTGTGAGTGCAAAGGAAGGTGGCTAAATAAATGAGTCAGAGGAGCTGTCAGTTCTGTGGCATGCAGCTTCTCTTCTTGGATGTCAGGATAGAGTGATGCTGCTGAAGGACCCACCATTGTTGTCTGTGTGCTTTGGTCCACGGCTGGTGAGGGAAGCCCTACAGATGGTGTGCTCTACAAAAGAACAGCAAAAACATTTCAATATTAAGAGGGCCAGTGCAGCTAAATTAAATCAAAATACTCTAAAGGAGGTAGTTCGAATTACAGACTACTTTCCCTTTAGGAAGTTGCAATAAATCTGTTCACAATACAGCTCATGACTTGAACAATTATTGACTATGTCTCCCGCTCCTCACCCTTTAAGAAAGCTTTCCTAAGTCTAGTACATCTGCTTTCTCTCTTGTGTTAATACATAACAAGCATTTTGGCATTTCCCTTACAGTAAATTCATTGTGAAAATCAGCTCTTGTCTGGGAATTAACTACTGTGCTATCTTGTCACTGGACATCCAGATCTACAAGCGTCATCCTCTCCTGGGGGTATTTATTTAGCCACATAGCAGCAGCATTACAGTCTCTGCACTGAAAGGCTAATGCTACAATGCATTTATTGATGCAGGATTTTAATCTGTAAGACTAGAATGAAAAGAGATGGATGATGATAAAGTATTGTCATCATAAACTGACATGGTTAAATGGAGGGGCACTGAGCTGGGACTTGGGAGACCTGGGTTCTGTTTGCAGTTCTGCCATTGACCTGCTGTATGGTCGTGGACAGCTAACTTTGCCTCCGTGTGCCTCTCACACTCTTTATCTGTCTTGTCTATTTAGACTGTAAACAGTTTGACACAGGGATACTCTCATCCTGTGTGTTTGTACAATGCCTACCACAATGGGGCTCCCATTGCAACTGGGGCTTCCAGGGGCAGCTGCACTACTACTAGGGCTTAATATCCTGTGACCCGACTGTACATATCAGGTTACTGCGACCCTACTGTACACATCAGGTTACTGCAGAGATTAAGGAGGCAGGTGCCTTATGCCATCACCATTTGCCTGAGTTGTAAGATGCTGAAAATTGCCATTTCCCATCTGTGTTTTCCTCCGTTTGCTAGAGGTTGGTTTGTTCAATCCCTACTCCTACTCTGCACACGCAGATTCCCCCCCCAACAGAAAACAGTGTCAGAGAGGTGCTGCAATTACACCTTCTTCCCACCAGGGGCTGCTGTTGTGCCAGAAGAGAGGGCAGCCAGCTCAAGGCCAGAGAAGCCAGCTTCAGAGACAAAGGTGGCAGTGGCTGCGTTCCTCACAGGGCCATGCCTGCAGGGCTAGGTGAGGAGACATGGGATATGGGAGGGACAGACAGAACAGGGCACATGGGGCTGCTGGGGGGGAGGTCACAGACTGGGGTTCAGAAGGGCCAGTGGGAGGGACAGAGTGGAACAGGGCACAGGAGGCTAGGGTGTGACAGCATCGAACCAGGGGCTGTATGGGGTTGGGCTGCAGGGACCCATGGGGGGAATGGAAGAGAGATGGCTGAGGAGGGGTGCAGGGACACATGAGGACATGGGGGAGTGGTGGTGCAGCAACACGTAAGGACAAGGGCAGAGGTGTCTGACTGAATGGGAGAGGCTAGGGATCAGCCAAGGTCTGCATGGGGGAGACTTCCCAACTCTCTAACAATCTTGCCTCCCTGGCTCCCCCCCTCCACCAAAAAACCCCACACCAAACTTGTTCCATGCTTTTCCCACCCACACCCAACAACCCTCCAGATTCATTCCCAGGCTCCTTCCCAGAAATTACTTTCCTCTCCCTCAGATCCTCCATTACTCTGACTTCCCCAAGCCTTTGTCCTGCTTCTGAGGGGCATGGGAAATAAGGTTTTATAGTTTAAATGAATTATTATTCAAAGCTCTGTATTGACATGCCTAGTAAGGAATGTCAAAAAACATTTCCTGAATCTTTTTTGTCTGTACTGTTACAGACATACTTGCTGACAGGTACTTTGAAATAAATTACTAAAATAATTGAAATTGGTGTGATTGCATTGTGTTATTTTGACAAAACATGCAGAATTTAGAACTGTGCCCAGAATTTTTATTTTTGGTGCAGAAGTCCCCCAAGAGTAAATCCCTCAGGATTCCATCAGCATGGCACATGCATCACGCGAGCATCTTGCTCAGTATGCCATATGCAGGTGAAGCTCCAGACAGACACAATGGAGCCGCCTCCTCCTGATGCTGTCCTGTTCCCAACAACTAATCCTTTTGCCTAGGTGACGGTGCACTGGGCTGGAAACTTTGAATACAAGTCTTAATTCTTTTATAGCCTCAGATTAGTAATTCTGTGCTCTTCCCAGCCCTTGGTATTGAACACAGGCAACTATTGTGCAGGTTTTTTGGATCCTGGAACATAGCATTCTATTCTAGCACTAAGTCTATTTGGTATATACCACTATTTAGTCTGTACAGTACAGTCAAGTAATTCCAAACTTTTGCAAAGATCTAGAGAACCATGTTATAACTAATCCTTTTAGTCCTGGAGATAAAATCTAATCTACACACTTTTGGAGGGGGGGCTGAGGGGGAGTAAAAACTAAGTGTTTCTATATTATTACTATGCTCCTGCACTTAGAATTCTTTTTTTTTTTCTTTTTTATATCTGCATCAGTCTGCAACAATTGTATGAAGAATATAAGGAAGGAAAACGGATGGCTTTTATTAAAATCACCAAAATAAGAATAGATGTTTGGCTCCCAATCACAGCTCTTGAGAAGTATTTAAAATCCAAGTCTCCCTTCTCCCCCTAAATTGAATACTCTAACCTTTGTAACAACAGTAGCTGGTGTTGCAGAACTTCCCAAAGCTTCTGCTGTATCTGGATAATCTACAGACATCTGCTGACATGGAGATCTAGGAGAAGGGCCCGGAGAGATGGCAAGCTCTATACTTGTTTCCTTGTCTTGTATTTTCTCTTCTTTTGCTTCTTGATGTGCAATTGCTGTTGGTGACCTGGAATTCCTGCTGTCTGATTGCAATGTACTGAGTACAGTCATCTTTGTAAGTAGTGCTTTAGGTAAACCATCCATAGAGTCTGTGTGGACCCCAGCAAAGCAGTCTGTAATTCTGATGTCTTCATCAGCACTTGTGGTCTCCTGTAGGATGTTTCTAGATGGATGATGCTGAGGGCTGGCTGTAACTGAGGGGGTTGTAGATAGGACTGATTCAGCTTGGCTGTCTTCATCATCATCTTCATTGTCATTGTCATTGTCGTCGTCCTCCGGGCCATCAGAATCTTCCACATCAAATACTGATCGATCGCAGCCAAACCTTTGCTTTTCACCTGTAAAATAAGACCCAATACAAAAATTAGAAAAATAGTTATTCCACTGAAGACCTAGCAAAGTTTTTCTATCAGAGTTATCAGCTTTGGGGGAATAGGTCAAGACAACTTGATATCATTTGAATTGTAATGCTGATACAAAACAGAATCACAAATGTCTATCACCCAGCACTCAAAGTACAACACAAGTGCATCATCACTGCTAAGTCACAAACAACCAAGGGCTCTACACTTCCATTTTCCAAAGTGTATCGTTAGCCACACTTATCCTAATCCTGTATCTTTTACTTACGCATTTTTTCTCATGCCTGTAAGACTGCATTTCCCCCCCCTTAAATCTTCTCTATATAAAGTGTTTCTTTTAATAAATACTTATTTTGCAGGGGGTAGAGGAATTGGTTTTCTGGTTCATTAAGTTTCTAGTGATGACAGATTTGTTTGCCAAGCTTACCAGTGGGATATTCTCAAGTTTGTTACTGACTCATAAGGTGGGCATCCTTGCAGTTAGTATGAATGACTACTACACAATCTTTTGGAAGAGACAAAAAAAGAATGGAAAGTGCTAGTCAGAAGTGTGTCTAGTTAAGGGGCAGGAGAGACTAAGATTAGATTTTACCAGAATTCTTAACTTTAAGAAAAAAGTAGTTAAAGCATTATTAATATCAACCAAATGTACTAGGAGTTAAATGACAACTAGTGCACAAAACAGCCCTGATTCTGCAAACACTTAAGTAGGTGGGTAACTCTATTCACATGAGAAGTCCCATTGACTTTAAGTCTAAAAGCTGAACAGACACCACTGTCTTTGCCCATGATTCAGAAATCAAGCTCTGAATCACGTTTTAGTGTGGTAAATTAAACTACAGATACAAAAAAAAAAAAAAAAAAAAAAAGAGTATCAACCTTGGGAAGAGAAGAATTTTCTTCAGTAACAGAAACCTCATCTGTTGCATCCTGATTCAGCCAAACGGCTGGATCATATTGACAAAGGAACTGCTTGGATACACTAATATTTTTATTTTATATTGGATTAATGTCAAGTCTGCTGAGCTTCCAAAAAACATCAGCACAAAACAGCATTTGGCTCAGAAAACTAATATTCAGGATGTTTGGTTTAGTGTTAAAATTTCAAGAAGCGCACTATTTAGTGAATTTACACAGACAACTTACTGTAAAGATGAATGACTTATGAAAAAAAAAGTCAGACCTTAATAAGAATTAAGACACTACCATTCTTCTATCCAGCTATGAACACAAACAAAACACGCATCACACGAAAATATACAAACTGAGTTTTGGTTAAAAATTGTATCATTAGAGCTACCTAAATGTCAACCTTTATGCTTTAAATTAGTAGTAGGATTAGTTGTATGGAAGAGCTCTAACTGAGTCCTTAAATAATTCTTGTGTAATGATTCAGCCCTTGCATCCTAGACAGTAAGCTGAGCATTAGAAATATAATCTAATAAACCATTTTAAATCTACCATGTCATAAGAATCATGTTAGTGGAAAAATTTGTAGTTTTAACCAGTCTTCATTTACAATATTTACCTGAAGACAAAACTTTTTCAAAGAGAAAAAAATCGTTCTGAAAATAATTTTAAAAAGCCCATTCCTCAATAGCTTAAATAGAAAGATAGTACTACATTATATCAGTCAACACCATTTAGGTTTTCCTTTACTTTACTCATCTCATTCCTAAAAGGATAAAAAAAACTTGCATAATATAATTTAAGGGACAAAAATCCAAATGAAAACAACCCACATCCAAACCATATATTTAGGTTCTTAATTGATCCATCAGCTTTAATGCGACTACAACTATAAGAGGACTTTTAACATATGATACTGCAGAGTGACCTATGATTTAATTATGTGTGTTTCATCATAGTGTAGGTCAGCTGATTTTGAAGTTTTGGGCTTGGGACTCCAGTCTGGATTCTCTTTTAAGCAGTACCCTTGGGGGGAGGAAGAGGCGAAATCGCACCTGTCTAGGAGATGATTAAATTCCTGTACCAAATTGCATATATTCTTTGAGGAGTCATACTGCTTCTCTTTCTCCTATGCAGAGATAACCTTCCTACAAATGTTGGTGTAAACTGTATGTGTTAAGTCCTTATAGGTAAGTAAATCTATCTGAATTAATTTGACTGGATCTCACACCTATGCAAACAACAAATGAGAGTCAATAAGCTTGTCTTGACTATGAAAGTGGTGAGTTTAGGATGCTTTAGCTCATAAATTCCCAATTGCTTCAATCTCTTAATCTGACTTAAACCTAGGTTCCTGTCTTGCCCAAAATCCCAAGATATTTTTATTCATTTCACAGATTTCTCAAAGTAAGATTCCCTCTTACACTGGACTCGCGCTCTCCACACAATATTTCTATATCTTCAGATTCTATACCTAGGTGGTCGTCGCCCCCCCCCCCAACAATTTTCATATATTAATATAATATTTACTATTCTTCTCTGAGTTTACTAAGATATATAAGGACAGGACTGTCCTTGTTCTGTGTTTGTACAGCACCTAGCACAACAGAGTCCATGACTGGAGCTTCTATGATGATACGCATCACGAATAACAATCTGACGAGAATATATAAAAGACCAGTTTTAATTATAGTCTACATTACTCTCCAAAGCAGAGATGTGTCCTCATTTTTTACGGTTTTTGCAATCTTCTCTATTATAACACTAATGTTTTAAAATATCATGACATTCAAGTATTGTGAGCCAGGAAGATGTGAACCAAGAACATACTTCATACATAAGGAAGAATTCAAACATTCTTTAAAAAAACATTGAGGAAAAACTCTATTTAAAATTGGCGCTTCTAGTACATAAATTCCCACTGTGTATTGTGTAAAAGCAAGGAAGCGGTCAGTTTCTGGATTTCACCCTTTGGAGTTCTTTCTTGGTGTAAGCATTCATACCTGTGGATAGCTGATTTGTTCTGGAATACACTGATCACTATATATACACACATATATTAACCTAATACTACTTTCTATGACCTTCCTCCCCCTCCCAGCCCCCACCCCGCACCACTTCAGTGGAAAATACTGTCAAAACCTTTGACTCAAAGCCTATTGCTAATTGCTACTTAAGCTTTGTGCCTTCAGGGGAAAAGACGAAATACTTCAAATGAACAGCAGTAGGAACACCAGTGTTTTAACTACACACATTTTAAGCTTTTGTTATTGAAATACTCTCTTTTTAAAAACAGACTTTAAGACTCAAAAGAAATTGTCATACTATAGCTCTTCAATTTCCAGTGATAGAATTATTGTGGTTGCAGTAGCTTATGGAACTGCACACAGATGTCTACAGATGACAGAACAAGCTATGTTCTGGATCCTGCAAACATATAGACAAAAAAAAACCACCTTCATATGTGTAAGCAGTTCTCAAAAACAGTTGCAGAGTCAAGCACCCAAAGTCTCGAAAATGCCAGATATAAGGTTAGCTATTCTATCTGTGGTTGTGCCACAGACTTCCTATGATATATTGGCCATAATGTATATGTGAACTAGGGACAAATTAAATCTCAAAGAGTCTCAGTTTAGGCTTTTCTTAACTTTTGAGTGCTTGACTTTGTAACCTTATCATGCTTTTAATGTAGTATTTTGTATGTAATTATTTATTACTATTAATTAGCATTAAAATTGAGCTCTTCTTCCTTTGCCTCTCCATACCCCAGTGCTACTTAGGAAGACTCAGACCCCACTGCCCAATGAATAATTTAAAAAAAAGTAAAGCCAAGATTTTCAAAACTAGGTATTATACATCCAGTTATGGGGGGAGGGATAGCTCAGTGGTGTGAGCATTGGCCTGCTAAACCCAGGGTTGTGAGTTTAATCCTTGAGGGGGCCATTTAGGGAACTGGGGTAAAAATCTGTCTGGGGATTGGTCAGGCTTTGAGCAGCAGCTTGGACTAGATGACCTCCTGAGGTCCCTTCCAACCCTAATCTTCTATGATATAAGTGCTGACCTTTAAAACCTCCCTAGCTCTTCTTTCCTCCCAGCTCTCCCTATCCCTGTCTCTCTTTGAAAAGTGTGTTTTTCACCATTCTGAGTAATTTTAAAAGATGGATTATGTTGGGGCGGGGATGAATTAGGATGCTACTCCCTATCCACTCTTACGTGTTTTAGGGAGGAGGGGAATCTTTAAACAATACTATGCACCTAAGGAAGCAATTTCTGCAAGCTTCCACTCTGGCCTGGTCTTGCTGTGAATGTAGACTGCGCGTCTACACCGATGAATGCCAGGCAGATGACCTTTATGAGAGGTATCTGTCGGTGGAGTCCCTCAGAAAGCAGGTAAGAGCTGCAAAAGGAGGTGGCTTGTCTGTGTAGCAACCAGGAGCACAAGGGCTTCATTTACAGGACATATGTGGAAATCTCTGGGACAGAGGATGCTAGCCACCTAAGGATGACTACAGTAGCACCAGAGGAGGAAGGAGAACTGGCTCTTCCAGGGGAAGGAGATTGTTTGTTGGCCACGTCAGGCAGTAGACAGTGGTGACCAGATGCTCAACACAATTAATATTAACAAGGGGGGGGAGGGAGGAATGCAAACAAACAGTGAAGAAACAGGTTAAAGAATATTTAGATAAGTTTGATGTATTCAAGTCAGCAGGGCCTAATGAAATTCATCCTAGAATACTAAGGAACTAGTTGAAGTGATCTTAGAACTATTAGCACTATTATTCTCTGAGAACCCAGAGGTCTCAGAGGACTGGAGAAGGGCAAACATAGTACCTATCTTAAAAAAAAAAAAAAAAAGTGAACAAGGACGACCCTGGGAATTACAGATCAGTCAGCCTAACTTTGACACATGGAAAGATACTGGGACAAACTATTAAGCAACCAGCTTGTAAGTGCCTAGAAAATAATAGGATTTTAAGGAATAACCAGCATGGATTTTTGAACGACAAATCATGCCAAACAAACCTAATTTCCTTCTTTGACAGGGTTATTGGCCTGGTGGATTGGAGGAAAAACATTAGATGTGATATATCTATATTTTTAGTGAGGCTTTGACACAGTCCATCATGACATTCTCATATGCAAACTAGGATAATATGGTCCAGATTAAATTACTATAAAGTGAGTGCACATCTGGTTGAAAGACAGTACTCAAAAAGTAGTTATCAATAGCTTGCTGTCTCATTGAGAGGACATACGTAGTGGGATCCTGCAGGGGTCAGTCCTGGGTCTTATATTATTCAATATTTTAATTAATAACTTGGACTATGGAATAGAGAGAATGAGTATAAATTCTGTGGATGACACCAAGATGAGAGGGGTTGCAAGCACTTTGGAGGAGAAGAGGATTAGAAGTCAAAATGACCAGATCAAATAAGGGAATTGCTCTGAAATCAACAAGATGAAATTCAGTAGACAGTTGCAAAGAACTAAACTTAGGAAGAAAAACTCAAATGCACAACCACAAAATTGGTAATAACTGGGTAGGTGGTAGTACTGCTGAAAAGGATCTAGGGGCTAATATTCTGGGGGAGGATATGACACTCCTTTAATGCAAAACCTGGGAGGTAATTATCCTGCTCTGATAGGCATGGTGAGGCCTCATCTGGAGTAATATGTCCACTTATGGGCTCCACATTTTAGGAAAGATCTGGATCAATTGGAGAGACTCCAGAGGAGATCAGCTAAAGGATAAAAGATTTAAAAAATGTGAGCTGTAAAGAAAGGTAAACATGCTCGGTTTATTTTTAAGTCTTGAGAAAAGATGACTGATGGAGAAGGTGTTAAGTGTTCAAATATGTTAAGGGCTGTTATAAAGAGGATGGTGATTAATCGTTCTCCATGTCCCCTGAAGGTAGGAGAAGTAGTAATCGGTTTTAATCTCCAGAAAGGGAGATTTATGTTACATATTAAGGAAAACTTTCCAACTATAATAATAATTAATCCCTGGAATAGGTTTGCAAGGAAGGTTGTGAAATCTGTGTCTTTGAATGTTTTTACGAACAGGTTGGACAAACACTTGTCTGGTCCTGCCTCAACACAGGAGGTTGGACTTGAGGACCTCTTGAGGTCCCTTCCATCCCTCCATTTCTATGATTTCCTCCCTCTTGTGGAGTCAGGGGCACAATGGTTTAGTTTTTCCTAGGAATAAATACTAGCAAAAGGAGGAGTGGGGTGGGTGGTGCAGCACAGTGGCAGGTGGTATAAAAGGTAGCAGGAAGAGGTGAAAAGCTTAGATTGCCAGAGTTTCTGTGCACACATGACTTACATTCTGCAGAGATTAAGTGTGTAGAATCTGTGTTGTGTAGCTAGTGAGAAATAACCATAGCTGTCATGCAAAAAGTGTGTTGTGAGTGGTTACTGATAGTTGTGATCTGAACATTGCACAGGAGTTGACACACTTCAAGGTTGTTATTGAATAGTAACATCAATAATTGTCATTCAGATTTTCAGCCAATCAGTATTCAGGGACTTGCATAACTGAGTGCTTTCACTGTAGTCAATGCTAGCATCTGTGTTTTGATTGACTGAGCTCCTAAGCATTATTTAAATATCTGGATTCCGACTCACTCTTTACTTTTCTCTACATTAGCATGCCTGCTGGGTGCTAGTGTTCAAGTCTCATTTCTTTTCATTTGTTCCTATAATTAAATCTCCAATAAAAAGAATATTTTAAAACAAAACGTGTTCAATGGCACAAGTAACACAGCAAAGAGGGGTATTCAAAACATTGGCAGGGTTTCCCAAATGGATAACACCTGCATTATTAGATTAGAATTCATCTGCTTTGGGTTTTTTAGGTCCAAGTCCACAATAAAGGTAAGGAGTAAGATTTAGCTGAGAGGTATCCAGCACACAGGTAAGCCTGGTTATTTGATGCATTAAGCACATATTTTAAAAGACAGATTTTTTTAGATCAACTTGCATCTTAGTTTTAAGGATATATTGTGATATTTAAGATATACATTTTGTACTTTAAGTACGTTTTTATCAGCTGCATTATATATTGCAGAAGCTTGGGTTTGTATTATCACTCTGAGGTGACTACATTGATGTGCACAGAATATATCATTATATAAGGACTAAAAGCAACCCCAAGTAATTAGGCCAAAATGCCCTACTTCATTGTGAGAAATTACCTTCTCTAAACACACATTTAAAAATAGTATGGATCTCACAGGGAAATACTGTTAATATAGGACCTAAGCCAATATTTTGTAAACTTATGCATATGCCTCAATCTCCCATCATCAAAAAGTGGAACAAGAAAGGGGGAACCATGTAGGGGACACTGATTCCTTAAATGCAGGGCTTAATGTGGGGATATCATACTCCCCCAGCCCTGTTTCCCTCCATCATTTGAGTTTGCCAGCTTCTGCTTAGAAGTGTAGACCTAGAGCCAGAAGCTTGCATTATAAGCAACCTGACAGGGATAAGTGTGGTTCCATTACTCCCACACTGCTTTCAAAACACCAGATAAAAGAAAAACAACTCAAGTTATTTTGGCAATGCAAAAAAGAACACTATGCTTTATATCCATGTGTGCGTGATCACTGCACTGATAGTTCCCTGGGCTTTTGTAATTAATGAATGCTTGGAGTATTATCTAATATTAGTGATGTTACTTGTGATAATGTCTGACTCTACAGTTTCTGCTTTCTTCTTACGTGGAGGGGAAGAACCATGAAGGTTACAGGTTTTTAGTAATAAGGTGCAGTCTTTGGAAGAGATGTCAAACAGAGGCTGTGACCATTTATTGTATCTCAAGGAGTCTATGGCACCTTTTTTGCAAGCTGAGGCTTGTTAACCAAGATGTCTTGGTCCAATTCCAACTTTGGTAATTGCTTTCTGTCTACTTAAGTTCCCTGTAAAATTTTAGTAGGAAAAAATTATTATTTACTTGCTGACCTAAGTTCTGTATAATACTGTTATTAAAAAGTTGATACATCAGAAGAGCTGTTTGCATTTTGCTGTGGATATCAGTATAAGTTTGTAAAGCAATATAGGATCATTAGAGCTGTTATAAAATGATTGTGTTTAAATATTTAACAATTTGCTTAAAATGTTTCGGCACATTTTGTCTTGGTCACACAATAACCAGTACAAGAATCCAGCTTAGTGAAAATAGTATCTACTACAGCAAAGAGAGAGATTTTTTCCCCCTTTCTATTTGGAAAACATTAAGGATGTTTGTGTAAAGCACACAGGATAAGTGTAAATTAAGGTTTCATGCACCCTTCTTAACTCTTCCCTCTTACATGTATGCAGTTTGACCGTGTCTAATTATGCGATTTAATATTCTCCCAAAGACAAAAAAAATGATACATCCCTCTAACATCTTAGATATGCATGGGTAACATTCCACTATGTTGTACTACTGTATTTATGGGTCCATGTATCATTTACATGTGTGAGACAGGAACTGAATGAGGCAAGGGATCTTATGGAAGGACAAACTTAATTGTACTTCCTGACTTAACTGTGCAAATCTAATGGTCTTTAAGAGGTTTTTTTTTTTGCAATTGAAGTTCCTATGTATTTTACAGAAGAAAAAGGCTCTATCCTGCTCAATGTCCAAAATTAATAAAGCAGATTCTCCTTATTGATAGAGTGGCCTGATCCAAAGCCCACTGAAGTAAACATGCATATATTCTTCAGTCTGGCAAAGGAGCCCTGCTCTTTTCAATGTGTACCTCAGCAGACATAGATGTTCACTGAGCACCTGAGGCCAGGTCTACACTGCGACTTTAAATCGGTTTAATGGCCGATATACCGATTTAACGCTGTATCCGTTCACACGACGTCGTCATTAATATCGAGTTAACCGCCTCCTTAAATCGATTTCGGAACTCCTCCCAACGGAAGAAGTATGCACTACATTCGATATGGATAACTCGGATTAGGGTTCGTGTGGACGGAAATCGACGTTATTGCCTCGGGCGGCATCCCAGAGTGCAGCACTGACCGCTCTGGACAGCAATCTGAACTCGGATGCAGGGGCAGGTAAACAGGAAAGCCCCGCAAACTTTTGAATTACATTTCCTGCTTGTCAGCGTGAGCTCTGATCAGCGCGGTGGCGATGCAGTCTCAAATCCAAAAAGAGCTCCAGTCATGGACCGTACGGGAGATATAGTCTGATCGTGTATGGGGAGACAAATCTGTTTGTATCCAGCTCCGTTACAGAACACGAAAATGCCAAAGCGTTGAATAAAAAACTGCAGGATACACAGCGCTGCGTGACAAGCGTAACGGGAATGGACGCTCATGAGGGAGGGAGGGGTATGAGGACTCCAGCTTGTCCCACAGTCCACAGCAGTCTCTGAATATATTTGCATTATTGGCAGAGCTCCCAATGTCTGTAGGGTAACACAGTGTCTGGCGTGTTCAGGGACAGCTCCTCAGTTTCTTCCCCCCCCCCCCCCAACGTGAAAAAAAGGGTAAGATAATCATTCCTTGACTACTTTCTATGTCACCCTATGTGTACTGAATGCTGCTGGTAGACGGGACGCTACGCACTGAAGAGCTAGTTATCCGCTCCTCCTCCAATTCTCCTCCTCTCTTGTGGTAGATCTCTCTCTTTTTGCCCACCATCCAGGAGAACCGCCTAAATTGCTCAACATCGAGGGCAACATTGCTACCGCAGCAGTAGATAGGACAGAACGGCTAATAACAAGCTTAATCATTGAAACTTGGGGCTGAAAATTTTTGCAATCACATTTGGGATTGACTCGCTTGGCAATGAGTCAATTCCTCCCTTATGGTGTCTAAAAATAGAGTCCATTCTGCCTGGACTGTCATAGCCCCGGGAGGCTGCCTCCAAGCCTCCCCCTCCCCCCCGACATCATTTTCTCTCACTAACAAGTCTCTGTTTCTTATTCTGGTATTCCTTAAACTTCATGACACAAACGGGGGAGGGGCACTGCCACGGTAGCCCAGGAAGGTTGAGGGAGGAGGAAAGCAACGGGTGCGCTTCTTGCAGGGGCAACCCCTGTGAATACTGACACGGAGCACCTGTGCTCTCTGATACACTGGATCTCTGTTACACTTGCCTATTATTCTAGGCAGGACAGTGCACCACTGACCGCTCTGGTCCGCAATCCGAACTCGGATGCGGGAGTGCCGGTAAACAGGGAAATCCCCGAGAGCTTTACAGTGACATTTCCTGCTTTCACGTGTCCAGCTCTGATCACCACGGGTGGCGATGCAGTTCAAATGCAAAAGTAGCTCCTGCATTGAACCTTACGGGAGATAGCAGATGTCATCGCTGTATGGTGAGACAAATCTCTTTTATCAGAGCTCCGTTAAAGAACAGGAAATGCCAAAGCCTTTGAAAAATAAACTACAGGATACACAGCGGTGCGTGACAACAGTAACGGGAAGCCAGACACTCAAACGGATGGTCATGGAGGGAGGGAGGGGGTAATGAGGACTACAGCTACCAGTCTCCACAGCGGTCTCTGAAAACTATTTGCATTTTTGGCTGCGCGCCCAATGTCTGCAGCGTAATACACGGTGTCTTGCGTGGTTCACGGAACAGCTCGTCAGTTTTTTCCCCCCCTCCAGCACGGTAAAAAAAAGTGAAATAAATAATTCCTTGAGTACTGTAAATGTCACCCTCTGTGTACTGAATGCTGCTGGCAGACGCGATGCTGCTGCGGTGAAGAGCAGTATCCGCTCCTCTGCCCCTCCCCAGGGGTAGACGGCCGCCCAGTGAGTGCTCCTGGCTGAGTGTGGCCGGGGGCTCCGGGGTGAAAATGGGAATGACTCCCTTTTTCTGACAGTGGATGGTACAGAACGCCTGGTAACTGTCTTCATCTTATCACCTGGGGGCTGAGCTTCATCAGACCCCTTCCTCTCTTGCGTAAAGAAAAGATTCTGAACTGCATGGACTGTCATAGCCCATGGTGGCTCCCTCCCCCTCATTTGATCTCAGTAACTACTCTGTGATTCTTATTCATGCATTCTTCATAACATCATGCCAACAATGGGTGGGGGGCACTGCTGTGGTAGCCCAGGTAGGTGGGAAGCAACGGTTGCGTTACTTGCAGCGGCTCCTCTGTGAATACTGACACGGAGCAGCTGCGCTGTGCTACACTGATTTTAATACACTGTATCCTATTCTTGTCTGGACTGACTCTATTTTTATTAACCGTAAAGGGCAGGATTGACTCAGTCCCAAGTGAGTTAATCCCCATTTTCCTTTCAAAAATTTACACAGGGTTATTATCCGTTCTGTCCCATTTACTGGTGAGTGTAACAAAAAGAGGGAGATGGTAACAGTTTCTGCTGTCTACAGTAGTACTGTACCATCTACCACCAGGAAGGGGGAGAGGAGCGGATTTTCAAGTAGCAATAATCACACCTCAGATTAACTTCATTGGTTATGATACTGCCACTGTGCAAAGCTCTAATGCTCTTCAGTGCTGCAGATTCGCCTCTATCAGTAGCATTCAGTACAAAGAGGGTGACATTGTAAGTACTCAAGGATTGCTTTATTTAACTTTCATTTCTCGTGCTGGGGTAGGGGAAGGAAACTGAATAGCTGTTCCGTGAACCATAAAAGACACCGTGTTGTAAGCTACAGACACTGGGCGCTAAGCCAAGAATGCAAATAGTTTTACGAGACTGCTGAGGACTGTGGGATAGCGGGAGTCCTCAGCACCCCCTTTCCGTCCTCCATGATCCCCCGGCCCCTGATGCTAATGTTAATGGTCACGGGGGGTTCTGGGTAAATGTCGTCAGTCATTCCTTGCTCCGGGAAAACATCAGCAGACAGTCCTTTCGCACATTTTTCTCCTGGATTGCCCTTGCAGAAACAATAGCACGGCAGCACTAGAGACCGTCGGCTTTTTGTTTTTCCCGTCACCATTTGTGTACTAGATGCCGTGGAGACAGAGGCGACACTCGAGCGCTACACACCAGCATTCAATTGCTTTTGCAATGATAGCAGAGATGGTTACCAGTCGTTCTGTACCGTCTACTGCCAGAGAAAACTGGCAATGACATGACGGTTATCTCTCCTTCTCTGAACTGTCCGCTGCTATCATTCATGAGTGCCCCTGGCTAAAATCAGCCGGGGCAACGCAAAAGCAAACTTGGGATTGACTCACTGGCCACTGAGTCAATCCCTCCCTTATGCTGTCTAAAAATAGAGTCAGTCCTGACTACAAGAAGAGTCAAAGCAGCAGAGAATCCTGTGGCACCTTATAGACTAACAGACATCTGTTAGTCTATAAAAGTGCCACAGGATTCTCTGCTGCTTTTACAGATCCAGACTAACACGGCTACTCCTCTGAAGGAAGAGTCAAGTGTATTAGAAGAGCGCAGCTACTCCATGGCTGTATTAACAGGGGTTCCCCTGGCAAGAACCACACCATTGCTTCACCTCTCTCCCCAACCCTCCGCAGCTACTGTGGCAGGGCCCACCCCCCATTTCTGTCATGCAGTCGTGAGGAATACAAGAATAAGAAACATAGACTTATTCGTGACATAAACCGGGGGGGGGGGGGGCACTTGGAGGCAGGCAGTCGTGGCTATGACAGTCCAGGCAGGACATACTCAATTTTTAGAAACCAGAAGGGAGCGATTGACTCTGCCCCAAGTGAGCCACTCCCAATTTGGGTTTCAGAACCATTGTCACAGGGGCACTCATGATAGCATCGGACACTAAACTGTGATGCACTGGCCAGGTAAACAGGAAAAAGCCTGAATCCCCGAACTTTTGAATTCCATTTCCTGATTGTCCACCGTGAGGGTCAGCACACACACAGGTGACCACACAGAGCTCATTTGCACTCGTCACAATGCAGTCTCCTGATAATCGAAGAAGAGCGCCAGCTTGGACCACACAGGAGGTTCTGGATCTGATCGCTATCTGGGGTGAGGACTCAGTGCTCACAGCACTGCGTTCCAAAAGACGAAATGAAAAAGTTTTTGAAAGAATTTCAAAGTCTATGGCTGATAAAGGGCACAGCAGAGACTCCCTTCAGTGCCGAGTGAAAGTGAAAGTGAAGGAACTTAGACAGGGTTACCAGAAAGCCAGAGAAGCAAACGGAAGGTCAGGCTCTGAGCCGAAAACATGCCGCTTCTATGCTGAACTACATGCAATTTTGGGGTTCAGCGCTACCAGTGCCCCACCCCTGTCCGTGGATTCAGACTTTGGGATTGAAATATCAAGTGTTTCTGAGGATGTAGCCGAGGGGGAAGATGGAGACGAATTTGAGGATGAAGATGAGCGTGGTGATAGCACACAGCAGTCCGTAAACCCAACAGCCAGGATCTTTTTGAGACCCAAGAATTACAGTCCCTGCGCTCCCAAGCGAGAAGCCCAGACAGTGAAGCCATGGAAGCGACCTCCGGTAAGTGTCCCTTCATTCTGTACCAAACACGGATTAAAAAAAGACGGTTTTTTTAGATCGCATTGACACCAGGGCTTTTGCTGCAGTCGCAGCCATTACTGTTACAGGAAAATTTCGTTAACATGTCTGGGGATGGAGCGAAAATCCTCCAAATTAATCTCCATGAATCGATCGTGGAGGAACTCAAAACCCTTATGCTATATGAGAACATTTCTGGCCAAGACAGCCTTCTCCGTTCCCCCATAGTAGGTAACTTTTCAACGCCATGCATTTTGCAAGACATTTGGTACTGCAGGCATTGAAGGCATTGCACTGAAGGCATTGCATAAACAAACGATCTGCCTCCTGCGGTGCTATTGTCAGGAGAGAGATATCATCCATTGTTACCTTGTAGAACATCAGGAATGTAAATAGGGGGCAGACATGGCGATTTTGCTACTGGCCAGCGGGGGGGGATGGGAGGAGGGATAGCGACGAGTTTTCAGCGTCTGGCAAGCAGGATTCTTCCTGCTACCAGCAACGCGCTGCGGGGGGTGATGTAGGGTGATCACTAGCAGCGATCGTATATGATAGGAGCCATGCGCTGTTGGTGGATGTGAAAGAGGGGGGTTTGGGCTTTGCAGGTTCCTCTTAACAGGAGCAAGGCATCATATAGATCACTGTGTATATGAACGGCGGAGAAGTCAAAATTTTAAAGCCTCACTTACCATCGCCGCGTGGACGTACGGTTGGCCGTACCTGCGTCTGTGTGTGTGCCACACCAGTCACACAGACACTGAATATTTAAACGATACAAAATGCGACCTTGTATAGAGATCACATGTGCTCTGTAAGGTGGATAGTGTTCTATGTGAAAGAGTACTATCATTGCTCTGTAAAAGGTATCTTTCCACATACTTATCACCCTGGTTTGCCTTCCCCATGCAGCTGCACATTTCTCTGAAGTCCCTATGCCATCACGAGGGCGTGCTGTGATACGGCGGGAGAAGAAGAAGACGCGAGATGAAATGTTCACAGAAATTATTGAAGTAACACGCAATGAGAGGGATAAACAGAATGATTGGAAGGATGTGGTAGCAAAGTACAGGAAAGATGCCAGTGAACGATCTGAGAGGGCTAGGCAGGAAGACCAGCGTTGGAGAGAAGCAACGCTGGATCTGCTGCGTTCTCAAACTCCTCCAACGCATGGTGGAGCTTCAGGAAGAGCAGCACAGTAGCAGAGTGCCACTGCAGCCCCTGTATAACCTCCCTGCAAGCCCACGTCCCATATCTCCCTCACCCAGACGTGTAAGAACGCGTGGTGGAAGGCTTTCTGCACCCGCCTACTCCTCCACACCCCTGCAGAGTTCAAGGAAAAGGCTGTAATTACGCTACAATGTGCTTAGTAGCCTTTCCCTTCCCCCTCCTTCCAAAGCACAGCAGTCAGGGACACCTTCCTAATTCTCTGCCTTTTTTTATAGTTCCTTTGTAATACAGAATACATCGAAAGGGGAGGGTGGGTTGCTTACAGGGAAATCTAGTAAGGAAAAACTCATGATTTTTAACAGATGCATAATTACTTTTAATGAATAATAAATGATTTTTAAACGATACAGAATTTATTCCTTCGCCAACCTGTAATGAAAAGGGGGAGGGTGGGTTGCTTACACTGAATAAGTCCATCAAGTGCGGAGGGTTCATCAAGGGGAAGCAAACAGAGTCACACCGTACCCTGGGCCGTGCTGAAACTCGTTTTCAAGGCTTCTCTGATGCGCAGCGCCTCCAGGTGTGCTCTTCTAATCGCCCTGGTCTCTGGCTGCTCGTACTCAGCGGCCAGGTGATTTGCCTCAGCCTCCACCCAGCCATAAATGTCTCCCCCTTAGTCTCACAAAGATTGTGGAGCACACAGCAAGCAGCAATAGCAAGCGGGACATTGGTTTGGCTGAGGTCTGAGCGAGTAAGTAATGATGATCGCCAGCGACCCTTTAAACGGCCAAATGCACATTCTACCACCATCCGGCACTTGCTCAGCCTGTAGTTGAACAGCTCCTGACCACTGTCCAGGCTGCCAGTGTATGGCTTCATGAGCCATGGCATCAAGGGGTAGGCTGGGTCCCCCAGGATAACTATAGGCATTTGAACATTCCCAACGGTTATTTTCTGGTCTGGGAGTAATTCCCTTGCTGCAGCCGTTTAAACAGACTAGTGCTCCTGAAGACGCGAGCGTCATGAACCCTTCCTGGCCATCCCACGTGGATGTGGGTGAAACGTCCCTTGTGGTCCACCAGTGCTTGCAGCACCATTGAAAAGTACCCCTTGCGGTTCACGTACTGGGTGCCCTGGTGTTCTGGGGCCAAGATAGGGATATGGGTTCCATCTATGGCCCCACCACAGTTCGGAAAACCCATTGCAGCAAAGCCATCCACTATCACCTGCACGTTTCCCAGAGTCACAACCTTTCGTAGCAGCAGCTTAACGATTGCTTTGGCTACTTGCATCACTGCAGCCCCCACAGTAGATTTGCCCACTCCAAATTGATTTCCGACTGACCGGTAGCTGTCTGGCGTTGCAAGCTTCCAGAGGGCTATTGCCACTCGCTTCTCCACTGTGAGGGCTGCTCTCATGTTTGTATTACGGCGTTTCAGGGCAGGGGAAAGCATGTCACAAAGTTCTAAGAAAGTGCTCTACGCATGCGAAAGTTTCGCAGCCACTGCGAATCGTCCCACACCGTCAAAACAATGCGGTCCCACCAGTCTGTGCTTGTTTCCCGTGCCCAAATTCGGCGTTCAATGGGTAGTAGATGCCCCGTTAATAGCAGTAGCTCCAAAACGCTGGGGCCAGCGGTTATGGAGAATTCTGCCTCCATCTCGTCATCGCTGTCCTCGCCGCTCAGCAATAGCTGCCTCCTCCTCTCCTCCTGCCTTTGCAGTTCATTGTTCAGTATAGTCAGCACGCGAGGTGTTTTGAACAAGCGTCAGAATACCGTTTGTGATCAGGGTCCATGATTGCTGTGGCTATGGCGTTGCTCAATGCACTCCGCGAAAAAGCGCCAAAGGGTTGGTCTGCTGGCCTTCACAAAGGAGGCGGTTGAGGCTGTACCACACGCACTCACCCGGGGCAATGTTTTATGCCCCATCAGGCACTGTGCTCTCACACGGAAGTGGGATATATAAGATAGCTGAAGGAACAGCTAACCCACAGTGCACCGTCCTGAATCGATGGTAGCCTTGGACCATGGACATAAGCAATCGATTTTTTGATCGCACTGTGGACGCGCAAAACCGATTTTATAACATCGGTTTTGTAATATCGGTTTAAACTACTTCGAAATAATCGTGCAGTGTAGACGTACCCTGAGTTAGCCTCTCCAGATGTGTTTCCTTTGCTTAGAACACTGGTGAATGTGCCTAAAAACTAGTATCCAAAGTTCTGCAAATTCTTATCCTGGGATTTTCAAGCACTAATAGCTTTGCAAATACAAAACTAGTTTTCAGTCTAACTTTCCATGGCTCTTCTGTTCTATAGTTTATTTCCCAGTCAAAGTTCTAACCCCATCATTTTAGCACAAAAACTGTTTTAAAAAAATCAACCTCAAGAATACTTTATAATGGCAAAAACATTTGGAGAGGGGGAATGAGGATGTTTTATTCTCCCTCAAAAAATGGCTGAACTACCGTTTTTCCCTCAAACGTTTCCAAAGAATGTTCTCCTTAGGCCACAAATGAGACCTGAACCTTCTAGCCTGATAAATGAAAATTTCAGGAAGTTAACTGCAAACAGCGATTTAATAGAAAAAAACTAACATAACTTTTCACTGTAGATTTTCTAGCACTTCAGCTATAATCATAGTTAGTAAAACTGAGTTTTAATCCTACTTATTAAAGTACACTAGTTTATGGGTAAACCCTCTTGATTCATTTTGTCCTTATGGCCTTGGCCTGCCAATCAGATCAGTATTTTTGACCATGGTATTGATTAGTTAGTTGCTATAATGGCATTTTACCTCCAAGAGGGAAAGAAAAGGCTTAAAGTTCCTCAGCACAGCAGCATTAGTTGGAATTATTAGTATCTTAGGATACGTCTAGACTACCCACCATATCAGCAGGTAGCGACTGAGTTCTCGGGGATCGATATACCGCGTCTCATCTAGATGCGATATATTGATCCCCGAAAGTGCTCCCGTTGACTCCGGAACTCCACCAGTGCGAATGACGGTAGCGGAGTCGACAGGGGGAGCCACAGACATCGACCCCGCACTGTGAGGACAAGAGGTAAATCGATCTAAGATACTTCGACTTCAGCTACGCTATTCACGTAGCTGAAGTTGTGTATTTTAGATCGATCCCCCCTTCCCCCAGTGTAGACCAGCCTTTAGTATGTCCATTACTGAGAGAGCATAGGGCTGACTAACTCCAGCCCCGCTCTTACCAGTTGAGGATGCTACAAACTATAGGACTGAGGTAGATAACACTAAGCATTTCTTTACACTTACACTTTTATAAGCCCTTTATTTATTTTAAATATTTTTCTGCTTGAATCCTTATTGTATATAGTTGTTTAAAATGCTGTTCATTTTAGTAATAATATTTACATGAGGCATCACAGCAAATGTTTTCATAGTCTAAATTTATAAATTTTTCAATATTTATTCTGATATTGTCAGAAATAAACATGGTGTCTGATTTGACTTTTCAGGGCCTGGTCCTACAGTCATGTAAGTAACTTCCCACTGACATCAAACGGCAAAGTTCAGGGGCTTACAACTTGGCCATATCTGGCTAAATTTTCACGGGAAAAGTAGAAGACCCAAGGACTATTCCCCTGCCAAATTCTAAGCTCCTGCTACAAAGCAGGGAGGCACTAGAACTCTTCAAAGAAACAATTGGGGAAAAAATACAATTTAACATTAGCATAACTGCAATTTTTCCTTAACCTCATTTTTAAAAGGGCAGAACTACTTTTGCTGAAACTTTCCAAAATTGTTCAGCTTGAGGCAGAGGGCAATTTCAGCCCAGATGGCTATGTTTGGCAAAGTTTATATGCAACTGAAAGCAGGGAATTATAATGGAAAATGTTAGGCAATCTTAACTACAAGTGTCAGGAACAGCTCTGCTTATGAGAGACCGAAGGTACTTCTTACTAGCTGAATAATATCCTGGGCTGATAAACATTTCTACCTGCAGCCTTGTATCTGCCTCTGAGTTTATTTTATCCAGAACATGTTTAAACTTCAAACTGGGAACATCTACATTAACAACTAATTAAGGCATTTATTCCATACTATCAAGTTATAGTCTTTATCCAAGTTTAAGAAAGATATAGTATACTATGACAACAAAGGGTAAATATTTTCAAATATTACATTGTATTATCATTAATATATAGCAGCATGTCCTTTGGTAGCCATCACCACCTGACCAGTTTTTCTAATAGTACTGCAGGCACATATTTGAGGTTAAGAGTGTTACCGTCTTGCAATGGACATCTCAAATGCCACAGAGAGACAATTTAAAACTACTTGGCGGAAAGCTTTTAAAGACTTACAGGTAGATGTTAACAAGAAAATTATTAAACAAAATTAGCACCTATTTCTAAATTTGATGGATTACTATTTTTTAAAGTAAACTCACAGGTTTACTTTAAAGATTAAATTTTAGTCTCTGCTCATTACTGTCTGACAGACTCATAGTGACATCTGCTGGAAGAAACTTAAGATCCTCAGATGAGGAGCTGCAGATGTTTGAACCTGAAATTACGTAAAAAAAGAAAAGCTTATGGCTTCTCACATTCTTTTCTTTAAACGAGAAGTGTTATTCACATATAATCCTGCCTTGTGTAAATCTTTTATTATAAATTACCTCTAGCCACAAACATTCTATTCCCAGGTCAGAGGATGCAGAGTTAGAACGCATGTTACATACATTTAAACCGAGCAAATAATAATGTTAATTATTTTCCCTGGAAAAGAAAAAAAGATCAATTTAGATTTTTCTAGATTATCAGTAATAGATTTTTACTGAGGTTTTCATTTATTTTAACCTTTTCTATGCAGGTATGCTAAGAACGCAGAATAAAATAGCATTAAATTAATTCAGAGCCTTGAAAATCAGTTTATGAACTACTGTGATAAATGACACACTGCTAATTAAGTTGGAAAAATCTGATCTTTAGAAAGGCTCATGTAATATTGTTTGAAAACTATAATTCAGTGTATATTACATATAAAATATTTAACAATTACAGTATGGAAAGCAAGAAATATTTTTAGGATGAAAGCTTTCTGCATAGAAACTGCTCACAAATTCTTCTCATCATTGGAGTGTATTGTTAAATAATTTGTATAATGCAGCTGGTGGTTTACTTAAGTCTGCAAACTCTTACACTTGTGAGTAGTTTTATTCAGGCAAGCAACCTCAGTCATATGCACTTGGCAGGATGAGGCCTAGAATGTTTACAGTTCAGAAGAGATACAAATTCATCTGGTCAAAAAGGATATTCTCAGTTGGATTTTGTCACACTAAATAGTTCACGTCTGCTGACAGCTGAATTCATATATTAACATTCCTTACATTGTAACCCTTGGGGACAAGAACATTCCATGGATCAGAAGATAAAAGGTAAAATGACATGGGGATGGTTTCGAACACAAAAAGTGAAATCAAAAAGTATTTACTAATACCCAAATGATGACAAAAGCCAAATACAGAGGACACGGTTAAAAGCTCTGATCCCACAGAGTCTTAACTAGCAAGGGGGAATCTCACTCTCACTCTCTTCCAATGAGCACTGTAGTCCTGTAAATTCTTAAGTGTAATGACTGCAGTGTCTCAAGTTGTTTGAAAAATGGATTACATTAAGTGTGTGCACGCAATAGGGAAATATCTACAACAGCTTTCTGTTCCTTTTTCTGTATGCTGATATGAAACTGTGTAGTACTCCCAGGTGACAATCAACCTCTTTCTGATATTAGCTTAAGGAACAGGGCTACTCATACTGGTATCAGTGCTGGTATTAGCAGGATAACATACGTAGTAGTAAACTTTAACTGTCAGACTCTTAAACAACAAGCTAGTAGTTTCTTTAAATGCCAAACCCTAATTTCAGCTGATTAATCCAAGGAAAAACCTACTGAGTTTTATTGGAGACAACAGCTTAGTTAAGCAGGCATCAACAAAAGACTAGACATGTATATGACCAATAAGAATATGCATTATTACCTATGCCAGAACAACAAATTATAACATGAGACCTACAGACACTCTGCTGCTTCAGGACATAAGCGAACAATTAATTGCCTAAGGGACAGATGAAATTTCCCCTATGACCAAGTCATTTCACAATTGTCCTTTCCTGGATTTCTTGTACCTTTCTCTAAAACAGCTGGTATTGGCTGCTGCCAGAGGAAGAATATTGGGTTAACTGGACCATTGGTTCCTATGATATAAACATGCCACTTCTAACAGTCAGTCAGCTCTTTGAGTAAAAAAATAAAAGCATGCAAAGCTGTCATTTATTAAAGTAAAAAAAAAAGCATATTTGACACAAATAAAACATTCACCACTGAAAATCAAGGTGGTGGAAGGTGAAAGGATCAAATAATACTGATGTTATTAGGTGAAATCAGATGATTTACACTTCTCCAAAGTGATAGCTCAGTGGTTTGAGCATTGGCCTGCTAAACCCAGGGTTGTGAGTTCAATCCTTGAGGGCGCCACTGACAGATCTGGGGCAAAAATCAGTACTTGGTCCTGCTAGTGAAGGCAGGCGGCTGGACTCGATGACCTTTAAAGATCCCTTCCAGTTCTAGGAGATATACCTATCTCCAATTATAAAAAAAAACAACTTTAAAATGGTACAGTTAGTAAATTCTATCTCATTAAGCACATGATACTAAACTATTTAGGGTAAAATTTTCAAAAATGCCTAAGTAACTTTGGAGTCTTACAGTCATTGACTGTAACGGTCAGTTAACTGTAAACGAACGGAGTTGTAAACTCAGAGTAGATATCAAGGGTAGACCGGTGTTAGTCTGGATCTGTAAAAAGCGACAAAGAGTCCCTCTTGGCCTTATGATAACAGATATGACCTACATAGCTTTCGTGGTGATTACCACTTCGTCAGATGCATGTAAGGAAATTTCCAGAGGCGGTATAAATTACAGGCAAGATATGCAGTCTAGAGATAACGAACTTAGTCAGTCAGGGAGGATGAGGCCTCTTCTCAGCCGAGGGTGAACAATCAGAGAGGAGAAGCTGCTTTTGTAGTTGGCAAGCCATTCACACTTGTTTAACCCTTAGCGATGGTGTCAAATTTGCCAAATGAACTGAAAGCTCAGAAGTTTGTCTTTGAAGTCTGTCCTGAAGTTTTTTGCTGGCAGGATGGCACCTCATAAAATCTCAAGTGTGTGGTCTCCAGGGAGTTGAAGTGTCTCCTAAGTTTTGTATATTGCCATTCCTAAATATCTGACTTGTGTCCATTATCGCGTTCAAGGACTGGTCAGTTTGGTCAATGAACATAGCAGAGGGGCATTGCTGGCATGATGGGTATAATTACATCTTGGTGGTATGTGCCTCTGGAAAATTCCATACATGCCATCTGACTTGAGTGGTAATTCACTCACAAAAGCTTATGCTCCACATACATCTGTTAGTCATAAATAACAAAAAAAAAAAAAAATAAGTGCCACAGGACTCAGAGGTTAAAGACTCTTATTTTGTAATAGACAGAGGTGAAGCTTAATAATGTGGTTCTTCAAAAGAACATGATCTATTTCTTCCTCAGAAACTGAGAGCTTTTAATAAACAGAGCAAATGGATTCTTAACAAGACATAGGCTCTTAAATGACTTAGGAACTTTTTAAAATATTACCCTCAGTAAACACGAGGTAAATATCAAGAATATATTCCCAATTTCCCACCTCTACTGGAGATTCTCATATTAATTTTAAAATGTTTTGTTCATATGTAGTTTGCTTCTGTTTTGCTCTGCGAACAACAAGAAACCATAAAGGCTGAAGAAAGTCGGCTTTGGAAAAGAAACAAAATGGTAGTGAGAGATGCACACCAACCATTTACTCTTTTGCATACCCCAAGGGGAAGTTCCTGCACATTTTCATTGAATTCAGGTGGAGTGGTTCATACATCAAAGTAACTCTCTCTTTTGTTTGAGCAAAGACTAGAGAATATTGATGAATAAAAACTTACACAACTGTAAAACACAAAACTAATAAAGGTTATAAAAAACTATGATGATAGCAGCAATTAATGTCCAAGCAGAAAAAAGCTTGGCAATAGAATCAACATGCATTGTCTTTACTGATGCAATGTTAACACCTTACAGTGCATACCCAAAGCTCACAACCTTATCTCAAGCCCTGCTTTTAGAAGGTACTCTATGCTTGTATACACTGACGACCGCTGCCTTGTCAGCAGGTGGGACTGAGCGGGATTCTCTGGAGCTTAGTGCATGAGCTAAAAGCCAACTGGCTGTTAGCTAAGGCTGTAGGGAGACTCATTTTCTCTCCTCTCTAAATGGTCTCAGTCTGACACTTAGATAGGACAGAAACCACACCCAGAAGGTGTATGGGGTACACTTAGGGTGACCAGATCAACTCAGGTCAATATTGGGACGCGGGGGGGGCAGGGCAAGGGGGGGGGAGAAAATCCCCAGCCCACTTCCTCCTCCCTCTGCAAGCACTGGACGAGGCCTGGGAGTCAGGGGAGCACTGGGCCAGGGTGAATGTGAGTCCAGCCTGGCCCTGAGCAGGCAGGACTCGTGCACGGTACCTGGAAGGAGAGTAGTGGGGTGCCTGCGGCGAGGCGGGTGTTTCCCGCTGGTCAGCAGGACTTGGGAGCGCCGCTGTCGCAGCGTGCCACTTGCCATGGGAGGAGAAGCGTCCGTGGCCAAGCTCGGCAGCTGCAGTTCTGGCGCCCACGAACCCCCCGAGCCCGGGCCTGCTGCGGGTCCCAGCCACGCCCTGCTGAGCAGGCCCTGGCCAGTCGCGTCTGGACTGCGCTGCATAGCTGGTGCAATCCCGCAGGCGGTCCTGGAGTAGGGGCAGCAGGCCCCAGCCCCCCCCATCCCGCTTGGGTCCCGCAGGGGAACGAACTGGGCTGGGCTAGGCTGCCGATGTCTCCGCCACAGGATTGCACCAGCTGGACAGCCAGCCCAGACGTGACTGGCCAGAGGTTGGGCGCAGCGTGCTGGGTCCCTGCAGCAGGCCCAGGCTTGGGTGGTTCGGACCCGGGCACCAAAGCTGCAGCCGCCGAGCGCCACGTGCTTGGCCACTTCTTCCCCCCGCAGCAGTGGGAGATGCAGCAGCGGCTGCTGCCGAGTCCTGCTGCCCAGGTGGGGAGAACAGCTGCTGCCTGGCCCGGCGGGCCGCCCCCTACTCTCCCTCCAGGTACCATGCCCGAGTCCTGCCTGCTCAGGGCCAGGCCGGACTCACACTCATCCCAGCCCCACGCTCCCCTGCATTTCCTGGGCATGGCGTGCATGGCAAGAGACGGGGATTTGGCGAGGGAGCCAATGGGGCAGTGAGGGGGCGGGGATTTGGCGAGGGATCCAATGGGGGAAGGAGAGGACGGGGTCGGGGAGGGGGAGGGCGCAAACCCTTCTGGGCTCCAGAGCCTTTGCTTGTTTGTCCTGTGTCCCGACCCAACATTGGTCGGGACACGGGACAAACAAGCAAATATCGGGACAGTCCCGATAAAATCGGGACGTCTGGTCACCCTAGTTACACTGCATGTACTGGCACACAACTCCAAAGTTAAAGATATGTGGAGTCAATTTCTTTAAGGAGAAACAGATATACATGAAACACAATGACAGATCCTTGCATGTCTCGTTAAAGACTGGGTATCAAGTTTTCTTTCCCTAAGAGACGTAAGCACTATCTATCTGGGTGCTTTGTTTTCTCTTGGTATTTGGGCACCTATTAATGATTTTAGCAGTTTTTGCCAAGTGGACACTTCAGATCAGGCTAGGATTTTCAGAGGATCCTAATGGAATTAATGTCTAAATCTCAATGAATTTCTTCTTTTTTAAATCCCAGTAAATTTAACTATAGCATTTTAGTAATTTTCTTGCAAAAATGTTGTGCCCTAATATATGCTAGTCAATTACTATGTAGTCTGTTATAATTAAAATAATAATTTAAAAATAACTTAATTGTCCTGAGTACTAATGATGATTTTAAATCCAAAACCATAATGTTACTACTATAAAGGGAGATATTTAACAATGCAAACATAAACCTATCAATCACTTAATTTTTTTCACTCTAGTGAACAGAACATCCCTGGTCACCTATACTACAACAGGCCAAATGAGATTATTAGAGCTGCAGAATGTTTTGTTTTGTTTTTTTTAAAAAAAACAAAAAAAACACAACACCAAAAACAAAACAAAACAAAACAACAGTTCAGCATTTATTTTTTTTTATTTTGTGTGGAAACTGAACATTTGAAATAAAATTGTTCCTAAGTGACAAATAGATGTGAATATGTAATGGCAGCATATTTTCTGTGGTACTTGTTTTTGTACTTCAGTTACTAAGAGGACTAATTCATGAATTTTCTTGTCGAATAAGTAAGATTACCTTTGTTTTTTCGTTGTCTTCAAAAGGAATAAATCAATTTGTGCTCAGAAAGGGCAAATGCCGCTTCCTTTGTACTTAGAACATTACTGAGTCATACCAACTGAAGAACATTGAGTCACATTCTCAACATTATTAAGAATTAAATTCAGGATGATTCACTTAGTCTGCTATTGGTTGTCACATGAGAGCATGTGCATTAATCTATTACCCTTTCTTCTTTCAATAAACGCTTCACCACTTTTCTCTTTAAAGCCTCCTCCACAATCTAATAAACTATTCAATGTAAATATGAAAAATATACCGAAGACAAAAATATGTCTGATCCTACTGCAGAAGATGGGTGGGCAGATGAATTTCACCACTACACTGATGAATTTCTAGAGCCAAAACTAAGTCCTAAAATAATGTCCTGTTTTACCTCTCAGAGTTGGCTAGTGCTAGTGAACCAGCTTATTCAACTAATCAAAATCTGCAATGTCCCTAATTCTGCATTTCTGGAACACACTCAAGCTCCTTCCTTCTTCTAAGGGCAGCTTTGAGTGTCTTAGAAATACAGGATTTGGTTCAAATTTTATCAATTGTTATAAATGCCTTTTACTGATGTTCATGTTATTAACGAAAAAGTAAAAAGGATGAAGGTGGAAAAGCAGCAGAATTGTTAACTGAATATCACCCACCTAGTGATATACACAATCACTGCTACAATCGCACAGTCTTCTTCTGCATGCAGCACAGTGACTGCTTGTTTGCTTTCTGGGATGAGCTGCACAAAATATTTACAGCAACATGTTCATAATTTGAGCATTTTATTGCAGATTTGACATTTGGTCCAATTTTTGTGAGACTTTTGTATTAAAATTTGACATTTTTAAGCAAAATTATTTTCAGTGAAAATGTGAAATTTTGTGATGTTGAACTGCATGTTCTGCAGGAAAAATTATGTTTCTGAGATATATTGAGGTCTTGTAAAACTGGTGATATTAAACTGGGTAGCATTTTTTGAACATTTCCCAGCAATGGACTTTTAGCAAATGCCATTCCTTTTTTTGGCTTATGTGTCTTTCTAGTACCTTTTACTCTCTGGCCACGTCTACACTACGGGATAAAATTGAATTTGCTAAAATCGGTTTTATAAAACTGATATTATAATTTCGATTTCATGCGGCCACACTAGGCACAGTAATTCAGCGTTGTGCGTCCATGCTCCGAGGCTAACGTCGATTTCTGAAGCGTTGCATTGTGGGTAGCA
>NC_133770.1:183466794-183553295 GCF_003597395.2 Chelonoidis abingdonii | reverse complement strand
TCCTGTTTACCTGCCCGCTGCATCCGAGTTCAGATTGCTGTCCAGAGCGGTCAGTGGTGCACTGTGGGATACCGCCCGGAGGCCAATAACGTCGATTTCCGTCCACACTAACTGTAATCCGATATGTTAATATTGAATTTAGTGCTACTCCTCTCGTCGAGGTGGAGTACAGAAATCGATTTAAAGAGACCTTTATATCGACATAAAGGGCGTTGTAGTGTGGACGGGTACAGCGTTAAATCGATTTAATGCTCTTTAAATCGATTTAAAAGCGTAGTGTAGACCAGGCCTCTGTCATATTTCTAAGGTGTCTATCGCACTGGCATTTCCTTCTAACAGAAGTTAAAGGCTCTGGGTGAGAAAGGCTAGATACATGAGATGACAGAAAAATAAATCAATACAAAGGTGGAGTAAAGAAACGAAGATTTAAGATCCTTACCATATTCTTCTCCATCCTGGTCATCTATTAAGCCTATTGAAACTCCTAAATCCATACATTTCTTGCTGTGTGCCTTGGACTTCATATGTTTTGTCAAGTTTCCTTAACAGAAAAACAAAAATGAATTACTTTTTAAATATACTTATATATGTACTCAAGATTGTCACATTCTGCATATGGATCTACACTGATACAAACACAGTTATAGGTGTACTTTGATTTTGTACATAACCAGTTCACTCTTCCCCAGACCCAGATAAGCTGTCCATAGTTATCAAATATTTAACACCCTGAACCAAGTGTCACAAAACCTAACTTGTAGGGAGCTAGAAAAATCACTGGAACAAACATTACAGTCCATAATGCCTGAGTTAACTGCCTTGCTTCCCTATAAAATGAATGAGGACAGAAAGGCATCTAAGAATGAGATCCACAAAAAACAGCATGCTAGATGGAGAGCCGCCTAAGCTAGCCAATGGAAAATGCAAAGGAGAGGGGTGTGTCCTAAGCCCCATCCCTCTGAGGGAGGCACCTATATCTGCTTGCCTATCACAAACAGGAACCCCTCTCCTGGAGTCATATTGCTTATGTGGCTAAGGTGTTTCTTGCAAAAATGAGATAGGGACTTGCCACAGCGGAAGTGCCTGTTACATTAACTTTGATTAAATAAATTGGCTCAAAGAATTAAAGGAGTTAACATGACCCTGTCACTGTCCACCATTAAACAGTTTTAAACCAAATTGGGGGTTTGGTATACAGGGACCAACAGGTGGTTGTGATTTTGCCACCTCCATTGGCTATGTTATCTGGGTCCTTCTTTCTGGCCTCGCTTGCTGAGGACATCTCTTAGGATTAGGATGACAAAGGCCCAACAGTGTCACAGTGGACTCTGGGTCCCAGGAGACAGTGAAAGTGGCAACCATGATGGTGAAGCTCACTTCTTCCCCTTTTTTCAGTCAGCAATTGTGCTGACGCTCAATTTTTACCCCCAAAGTCTTTTCTTTGAAGAGCTCCAAAAGGGAGTGATGGGTGGAATAGCTTGTCCCCTCATTACGTTGTACACCAATTAGACCTAATTTCCAGTCCCACACTTCTCTTGTTTACCAGGAATGATCTTAACATAGTCCTAGTTCAGGGTTTCTCAAACAGGGGTTGCCACTTGTGTAGGAAAAGCCCCTGGCGGGCCGGGCCGGTGTGTTTACCTGCCCGTCCGCAGGTCTGGCCGATCACGGCTTCCACTGGCCCCGAATTGCTGCTCTGGGCCAATGGGAGCTGCTGGAAGTGGAGGCCAGTAAATCCCTCAGCCTGCGCAACTTCCAGCAGCTCCCATTGGCCTGGAGCAGCAATCCAGGGCCAGTGGGAGCCGCAATTGGCCGGACCTGCAGATGGGGCATGTAAACACACCGGCCCGGTCCGCCAGGGGTTTCCCTATACAAGTGGTGACCTCTGTTTGAGAAACCCTGTCCTAGTCCATGGTAACGTCAGTAGGTCTTTTTGGTTAGACTACGTCTTTCAGTCTCCATTTTGTACCTTTTCCCATCGACATTTATTTTTGTGACATTTTATGAACTTTTATGCACTTTCATATAAGAACTTTGCCAAAAGCCGCATCAGCTCTGGACGCAGTCACAAAAGCGTAATGCTGGGAAAACACTTGTACTGAAGATAATGTTGCTGTCCTGCAGAGATCTCAAAGGTATGTTTTTCAGCAGGGCTACTGAGGTAGATTGAACACTGGTGGAATGAGCTACAACTCTTAGATGGAGGTGAACCTCTGAGGCTTTGTAACAGGTTAAGATACATCCTGCATCCCACTTGGATAGTCTTTAGGTGGAAACTGCTTGTCCTTTCATGCATTCTGCAACTGAGATGAAAAGCCTGGGTGAAGCCCTAAAGGTCCTAGCCCTATCTAGGTACAAGTCAAGAGTTCTACTTGCAACCAGTGTGGGAAAGCTCGATTCTTGTCTCTAACACTGAGTCTTAAGATAAAACAGCAGGAGGTGAATCTCCTGGTTGATGGGAAACTTTGGGAAGGAAGTGAGGGTGCGGATGTAGAGTCATCATGTCGTGATATAACACGAAATACCACAGGTCAGCCATTAGACTCCAAGCTCCCTTACCCTCCCGGCTGAGTGGATGGCTATGAGAAATGAGATCTTAAAGGGACAGACGAAGGAGAGAACAGTTCGCCATAGGTTTAAATTGGGGTTTCCTCCACGTGATAAGGATTAAGTTGAGGTCCCACGGCGGAGTTGGTTCCTTGACAGGAGGGAAGACGTTAGTTAAAGAGGCCTTTGATAAATCTTGCTGTGGTTAGGTGAGTAAAAACTGAAAACCCTTTGACTGGGAGGTGAAAAGCTGTGATAGTAGCTATGTGAACTTTGCCGGAGCTCAATGATAAATATGAGTTTTATAATTGAACAGATAATTGAGAATGTGTGGCAGACAAGACTCAAAAGGAGCTGTACATCTCTGCCCGCACCTTCACTTCTGCAGGTACATTTTCCTTGTTGTAGGTTTTCTGCTATGAAGCAGCACCGTTTGTACCTCTGGGGTGCAGTCTTATTCTATCAGGGTTCCCTCTCCACTCTGAACTCTAGGGTACAGACGTGGGGACTCACATGAAAGACCCCCTAAGCTTATTTCTACCAGTTTAGGTTAAAAACTCCCCAAGGTACAAATTCTCCTTTGTACCACGGATTAGGTAACACTGTCATCACCAAGTGATTAGACAAAACTCAGGGAAAGGACCACTTGGAGTTCCTACTCCCACCTAATATCTCCCCAAGCCCTACACTCCCTTTCCTGGGGAGGCTTGAGAATAAACAAGATGAGTTTTTTTAGGACACTAAAAAAAAACAAAAAACCAATCAGATTCTTTAAAAAACCCAGAACTTTATTAGAAAGCAAAAAGGTGAAAGAAGCACCTCTGTAAAATTAGAATGGAAGATAATCTCACAGGGCAATCATATTCAAAACACAGAGGATTTCCCTCTGGGCAAAACTTTAAAGTTACAAAAAGAAAACCAGGAATACACCTCCCTCTCAGCACAGAGAAAAGCACAAGCCAAAATAAAAGTAAGCTAACATACTCCCTTGCTAGTACTTACTAATTCTAATGGAGTTGGATTGCTTGCTTTCTTGATCTGTCTTCGGCAAGCACACAGAACAGACAGAACAAAGCCTCCCCCGACCCCAGATTTTAAAGTATCTTGTCCCCTTATTGATCCTTTGGGTCAGGTACCAGCTAGGTTACCTGAGCTTCTTAACCCTTTACAGGTAAAAGGATTTTGTGCCTCTGGCCAGGAGGGATTTTATAGTACTGTATATAGGAAGGTTGTTACCCTTCCCTTTATATTTATGACAATACCAGAGAGCTATTTAGTAGTCAACCTTTAGCTGAAATGCTGAAAAATTCAGATGAGTGATCAATCCCAATTCTTGGGTGAGGAGGTTCACTGTCAGGGGAATAAGGAGAGACAATCACAGAGACAGGTGGATCAGCTCTGGGAACCACACCCATCTTGGATAAGATAGTGCTAAGAGGATGGCTACTAATTTTGTTTCAATTTGTTAAGAACCTTAAGTAGTAAGAGAATTGGAGGATAAGCATAAAGTAATACACGAGGCCAAGGAATGACTAAGGTATTTCTTGTCAAGTTGTGGAGGTTCCTTTCCCTCGAGCAGAATTGTCTGCACGTCACACTGGATGGAGTTTTGAAGGGATCTATCAGTGGATGGCCCCAAGTAAGATATCTCTCGGAATACCTTGTCATTCAGCTCCCACTTGTGGTCGATGTCTCCAGAGGGAATCTGCAAATATGTTCTGTAGTCCCAGTAGATAAACTGCTGAGATTTGCCCACGGTATGATATTGCACCAGAGTTCCATAGTTTTATGGATTTGGTGCATAAAGACTGGGATCTTGCTCCTCCTGGACGACTGATATAATACATTGCTATTCTGTTATCCAGCATGATCCTGATTGGGTGGCCCCTGTTGAGGGGTAGGAAGTGCTTGCAAGTGTAATGAACCACTCTGAACTCTAATACATTGATATGGAGTATGGCCTCCCAAGGAGTCCATCTTCCTTGCGCTGTGAGGTTCTGGGAGTGTGCGTCCCAGCATATCACCAAAGTTTCTGGAGTGATGGTCCTTATAGGAGGAGGCTGCAGGAACAGAACTCCCACACATTCTTTTTGTGGCTCTTTCCACCAACTTAGAGTGCTGAATACACTCCAAGGAACTGACACCTGTTCCAACAGACTGTGCTTACTCCTGATATAGATGGTTCTCAGCCAGGTCTGAAGACACCAAGAATGTACTGTTGCTAAGGGTGTCACAAATGTACAGGCTTCCATATGGCCCAGAAGTTTTAAGCAAGCCCATGCTGTGGTTTGCTGCATCTTTGAAACAAGGTTGGACTTCAAGGTAAATCTGTCCTTGGGCAAGTACACATTGGCACTGGAGGAGTCCAGAGTGGCCATGATGAAGTCTGTGTTATCTGGGTATGAGGGTAGAATTTTTCAGGTTGAGACAGATACCTAGTGAATGATAAAGAGCTAGGGCTTTGCCAGTTACTGCCTAAGCCTTTAGAAATGAGCAACCTTTCGGAAGCCAATTGTCCAGGTAGGGGGAGATGATTATTTCCATCTAGCAAGATGGACTGTGGTGACCAATAAGACTGTGGTAAAGACCGTGGGCTGGCAGAAAGGTTGAAAGGCAATATGGAAATAAGCATTCTAAAGGTCAAGGGAAATTAACCAATCTCCCAGATCCAGAGAGGGAATTAACGTTCCTTGGGTTATCATTCTGAAATGCTGAACACAGATGAAAGTGTTGAAAATCCTGAGGATCTCTGTCCTTCAACTCTCTTCACGACCAATACCAAGATTAAAAACCTTTTTAGATGAAATCTAGTAGAATAAGTTCAATCGAGTGCAGTGTTAGGAGAGATTATACCTCCTGTCTCAAAAGATCCTTGTTAGAATGGCCCTGAAGAGGGATGGGAAAGAAGGGTGAGGGGATGGTAAGGAGCTGAACTTGATGGAATGGCCTGTGAAAATCAACTCCAGGATCCATCTGTCTGAGGTGATGCACTCCCATGAAGGTAGAAAATGGGAAAGATGATTCCCATAAGGATGGTTGTGTTGGGAGAAGGGGAGGTGCAGTGTAGAATCCAGAGTAGATGGCAGTTTGTGGCCCTTGATCAATAAGTCAAAACTGGCATTTTGAGGACATCACTGGTTGGGAGTTCACTGAAGAGAACTCTCTTAGGGAACCTGCGCCTCTTCCTGAGGCAGGAGGATTCAGCTGGTCTCAGGGGCTAGTAGTGGACTGGACGAGATCACTGAGCAGTCTTCAACCTGCGGAGAGACCCACCTGTGGTGTCACTAACCAACTTGAATCCCTCAAAAGGAAGACCCTCAACAGTATTTTTTAATCTTACGGAGGAGGCTGGAAGACTGCTGCAGCTATGGAAAGTGCAGCTATGCCAGCGGCCTTGAGCAAAGCCTGTAGAGGTGCCTTAGCAACTGTCTGGCCTTCTGCAATGAGGGCCTGAAACCGTCCTCTCAGATCCTGAGGCAAGTGTTTAATAAAGCCTGAGAAAGAGAATAGTTTTAGAAGTCATACTTCGCCATCAGGGCTTGGTAACTGGCTATTCTGGACTGCAAAGTAGAGGATGAGTATCTCTTGTGGCCCAGAAGATCCAGTCGCTTCAGCTCCTTGTCTGATGGTTTTGAATGGAACTGGTGTTATCTGATCCTCTTCTTTGCTATCTCAACAACCAGAGAGTTGTTTGTAAGGTAGGAGAAAAAAAAAAAATACTCTGAGCGAAATATCATATTGCTTATCAGCCCATTTGCAGGAGTTGGAATAGCCACACCTTGGAGCTTGCCACACCTTGCATTACTTGGGCTAATGAAGCACCATTGATGGGCAAGGCGATCTTGTCCTGGGGAGATGGGTGAAAGATGTCTGATGGAATGTTGGGGTTCCTGTATCTCCTCCACTGAGTTTGTAAACTGTCCACTATATGTTTCACTAGGTCTTGAAATGATCACAGTAAAATGGTGGAGGAGACATGACAGCCTCATCTGATGAGGAGGAGCACTTGTGGGAAGGTATTTCTTCCTCCTCAGCTAGTACCTGCTCCTCAGTGAGAAGTACTGTGGGAGCAAGGCTCAATAACAGTTTGTTGCTCCTGACATGCCCTCTTACAAGATGGGACCCGGTAGAAGTGGTCACCATATGGGTCGCAGTGCTTCCAATATGCTCACTGAATTGGGACAAAGTAAAAAGGGAAGGGCCCTCGCCAGGGTCTGTGGGTGTGTTTCCCATTGAGAGTTTCCTCCTCAGGTTGAACCTTAAGGGAAGGTGGCAGGAAGGCAGAGGACCCCTGTATAGACACTGTCGTTCCCCATATCCACTGAGGAAGTGGATGATGCCAGCACTGGAGCTCAAGTTGATACCAGGCTCTGGCATGGTATCTGCACCTTTATCAGTAAAGAGGTTTAATAGCAGGTTGGCTGATGAGGTGGCACTGGGGAAAGTTGTGTTGGTACCAACTGGAAATCTTTCTCAGTACCCTCAAAGTGTCTGCATGGGGACTTTGTTGGTACCAGAGGATGAAACACCATCGAAGAAGGCACAGACTGAGAGTAAGCAGGTTCAGAAAAATGAGTTGATACAATGGAGAGAGTCTCAACAGTAGCAAACAGGCCCTTCCAGGGAACAGAGGTCCTTGTCAAACAAGAATCTGGATGGTATTGGGGACTCTAGATGGGGATCCTCAGGAGTCAGTATGGCAGGTGGAGACGGTACCAAAGAACCATAAGTGTGAGACGAGGATTTTGTCTAGACTTTGCAATCCCTATGTTTTGAAGGCACTGAGTCCAGTCCAGACGTTGATGCCACTGAAGGAGGCTTCTAGGTAAGTGGCTTCTTTGCCACAGCTGCAGAATTGGTACTGGAGGGGATGAGAGCCTCTGAGGTACCCGGAGCAGGATGCAAGGTCTCCTGAGACCCAGACCAAAGGGAAACTTTCCCCATTTCTTATCCCGTTTAAGAGAGTGGAATCTTTTTTTCCTTGAAGGTTTGCTGCAGAGCCCCCGGGGTCCTTGCTTACCGCTAGAGCAGAAGCGGTCAGGCAGGTCCCATGTACATTGGGGTGACAGATTCATAAGTCTCAGTGAGCACTCAATTAGCCTGTCCTCTCTCAACTTCTTAGATCAGTTCTTAAATCCTAACCAGAGTTTACATTTGGAGGAGATATGCAGTGTTATCACAGCTGTGACAGTCCCAGGATATTACAGAGACAAGATGAGGGAGATAATATCTTTGACTGGTCTATCTTCTGTTGTCTCTCTCACCAACACCTGGTCCAATAAAAGATATTACCTCACTCATCTTGTCTCTCTAATTTGGAGTGGAGACTCCTAAAGCTAGCCGGAATGTTGCGTCATCGTGAGAAAAAAACGCTATCGGCAGGTCTGCGGGTTTTAAGCCTGGGGTGTTGGCTAACCCATATCCAAGACATATAGTGAGAACAAAGAAACGCGATGAAGACCATACAGCCAAAAAGAGAGGGCAAGGAGAACCCCCCACCGACGTGCTAAATAATGAAAAATAATAAACAAAAGTACACTCTAAAGATAAGGAAAGAAAATAGCGAGAGGTATACAAAGCCAGCCATGGGCTAATAAATGACATCTGCAGTGCTCCATGTCAGTGCAGGCAAACTGAGAAGGAATATGGAAGTGGGGCAGGTCCACTCCTCCCTATATAACCCTTGCATGGGATATGAGGGTGTTGATGCATCATAGACCCTGTTGATAAAATCCTCGACAACTAATGTGAGCACCCATAGGCAAGACTACTCAAAGGAAGAAACTTGGTTTATAAATCCATATATTACTTACTATTGACACTGACTACACAATACTTTGCAAGTTTTCCAGTGCTTTACAGAAATATAGGTTATTAGCTCCATGTGTGGAGGAACAGTTCACCACTCACTGAAAGAACATACCTCTTTCTTTTGCTGGATCCATCATCATCATGATGTTCCTATATGCACCTGGCGTTTAGGGGCAGTGCCGAAGCTCCTGCATCTCCTGTCTGTTTTTGGCAAGTCATCGCAATGTTCCCCAGCTTTCAGCTTGCTTCCATAGTTTCTCCCATGTTGTTTCAGGTGTGAATCTTATTGCCTCTGGCGTGATGGAATCTTTCTATCAAAGCACATGAACGCATCCATCTCCAACGTCTCCTGGCAGTGTGGGTGCCAGATCTCTTGGCTGCACGCATCAACAAATCTTGTTGAGAGTTCTGGGTCAAAAGATACAGAGATTTTTTGAGGAGTTGTATGGAATGAAGACAGTTTGGAATTGTCATGACTTCTATTCCCCAGGCATAGCATTTCCGCACATAAAGTGTGTTATGAAGTACATCAGCTCTGATAAATCGTGAGTTTGGTTTTGGTGTGTCATTTTTTAAAAGATTTTCAGACTGTTTTAAGCTCCTGGAAGATGCTCTGGCTTGACTTGATTTTAGTTCTGGATGTCCTGGCTGATGATGCTGCCAAGTATGTGATAGTTTCTCTACATGGTGGACCATAATACTCTATCGACTGTGATGGTGAGCATTACTAAAATCATAATAGTCTGTCGTTACTGCAGTTGATTTTCAGTCCAATTGCTGCTGAATGCGTTGAGCAGTGTTTTTTCTTGTATGCGGTGTTGGCTATGTTGATAGGAAAGTTATATCATCTGCAAAGTCCACGCTTCAAGGGATGAGAAGAGGAGTCATTTTATGCTCTTGGTCTTCCTGTTTATGCGTGCATTACCCAGTCAATGCCAGTGTTGAGAGGATGAAGACGTGACACACCCCTGACTATTCCTGTTTTGACTTCAAAACTGAGCTCACTGTGATCAACACTGACTGCATGTAAAGTTGAAATAGAAGCTTTTGATGATGTAAAGTATCAGAGGGGTAGCCGTGTTAATCTGGATCTGTAAAAGCAGCAAAGAATCCTGTGGCACCTTATAGACTAACAGACGTTTTGGAGCATGAGCTTTCGTGGGTGAATACCCACTTCGTCGGATGCATGTCCTTGATGATGTTGGGGATTATAGGGAAAGGAATTCCATATGCCCACAGAATGTGCCATAGGCTGGTCCTGTGAATGCTATCAAAAGCCTTGTGAAAGTCTATGAAATTTATGTAGAGTTGCCATTGTCATTCTAAACATTGTTCTATTATGTTTCGTTGAGTGAAGATCTGGTCTGTGCATCCATGCCCTTTCTGAAAACCAGCCTGCTCTTTTCTGAGAACATGATCAACTGCCTCTCATATATGCTGGACTATGATCTCACACAGTACTTTGCTTGGCACAGATAAAAGTGTGATACCACACCAGTTATTACAATCACTGAAAGTTCTTTTCTTTGGTATCTTCACCATAACCCCACTGGTCCACTCCTCTGGCACTTTTTCCGTTTCTCAGACTGATGTAAATAGAGGAGCCAGGATAGGTGCTGCTAATTTAGGATTTACCTTTAACAATTCTGCATTCAAGTTATCCTTGCCAGCAGCTTTCCCATTTTTTAAGGATTTGATGGCTTGAATGATCTACTCCTTAGTTGGGGTATCTGTGTGGATACCAACATCTTTTGCCTCCTGGATGTTTGCTTCCTCTTTAGGTGGCTTCCTAAATTCTTTGAAATGCTCTGTACAGCGCATCTTGTTCTTTTTTGGTTGTTAGTAGGTGCCCCTGTTTGTTCCTGATGAGAGTGTTTGTTGGTGTCTGCCATGTACCACTGATAAGGTGCGTCATTTTGTAGATGGTTCCCTGTTCAACACAAGGAGCTGCATCCTCTGCTTGTGTTGCCAGATTATCAATATAATGCCGTTTGTCCGCTCTCACAAGGTGTTTGGCCTCCCAGTGCGCCTTGCTATACTGCTTGTGGTATTTGTCCTTTTAGCTTCTGGGATTTTGTGTCAAACTTTTTTTCTTCGGGACTCGTCTGGTTTCTATGGCATTCCACATGGTGGGTGTAATCCACTCCTTCCTGTCATTGTTTGCATTGTCCTTACTGACCTTGGCATTCAGGTCTCCCATGACGATAGTTAGGTTGTGGCATGGTACTCTCTCTAACTCCTCCTGTAGTATAAGGTAGAATTTGTCCTTTACTACTTCATCACTGTCATTTGTCGGAGCATAACACTGAATCAGGGTGATATTATTATGTTTCCATTTCAATCTCGCTCTCCTAAGTCTGCTGCCGATGGATTTCCATTCAAGCAGGGAATTCTCCACTCCCTTCTTCAAAAGGATGGCAATACCCTCATGGTGTTGTCCATCATCCCGTCCAGAAAACAGTAAAATTTCTCCCGAGGCTGTTGTTAATCTTTCTGATCCCATCTATCTTCTCTTGCAGACACCCAGGATGTGTAAGCTGTAGCGTCTCATCTCTGCTGTGACCTGAGATAGCTTCCCTGCTTCATACATTGTCCATACATTCCAAAAAACAAGTTTGGTTTTTGTCTTGGTGTTCAGCACTTCAGTCTTCATGCCAGTAGCTTCCTTTTGGCTTTCACCACTGGCAGTCATATGGGTCATTGACTCCTGGAGGCCATCAAAAACAGTAATGGTCGATTTCTCAGTCACTGTTTCCATAACATATTTTGTCTTTTTTATAGGACAGGGTTGTTTGTTTTGTGCCTAACCCACAACCTGGAAGACCAGGGTGTCTGTTTTGACTGAATGCAATAGTCATTGTGGCAACCACAGCATTGCACAACAGTTTAGGATAGGAAGTGAATAAAAATACCGTATCCAACTAAAGTGACAGGGGAATTGAAGTAGGCGGAATTTAATTATTTGAGTTTGGAATATGGCCAGCACATCCACTCTTGCAAAAACTCCCACAGGCTCTTTCATGATCAGAAGCGATTAAGGCCTCAGTTTGACATTTCGTCTAAAAGACTGCACCACAAACAACATGTGTACTCCCTACACTGTGATGGATTACTAAGTTTCGACACACCTGCTGAATTACATGCATCACTTTCAAAACAAAACAAGATATTGTAGGAAGTTTTCCACTCCAGTGCTGACTAGGCCTGACCCTACTTAACACAATAGTTTCTCTGAAATCACAGTGATATAGTTGCATGAAAGTTTAAAGCAAAGATCATATTTTAAAAAAAATTAAATATAATTTAAAAACAGTACAGGTCTGTCTCATCTTACGCTGGGGTTAAGTTCCACGGTCAGTGCGTAAAGTGAAAACCGTGTATAATCAATATTACATTGAGTATACTGGTGGGCGGAATCGCCCGCACTACAGGAACAGTATTTAAATTGTTATTTTTCTCTTTTTTTGTTTTTTGTTTTGTTTTTTGCTGACTGCGGAAAGCTGAATTCGCGCATGTTAAATGCGCGTAAGATGCGACAGACCTGTATAACGAGCATGTCATCAGTATAGTGTTTGTTACTCTGTTACTCAGTCAATTAAGAAGAAAGTTCAGCCACATGAGACAGAATTCTATAGTTAAGAAAATAATTGTGTTAGAAAAGGACTGATCATTTAAAAGGTCAAATTAAAGCTAGCTTAGTCTTCTGCTCTAGACTCAGAAACCAAATATGATTGTGCTGCCTCTGTAATTCAGAACTCCCAGATCCTAGTTGGTGAGAATAGTGAGGAATGGGAGTGCCTCCATATTAATTTATCTAGTTGCTCCTGAGGGAGGCTCAGAGACTACCCATCCAATGTCATCTTGGCAAGAAGGTCAGCAGAGGTGATACAGAGAGTGTTGAGAGCCCAGAGATGGTGTCAAAGCAAGTAAAATAGAAAATCTATATTCCTGAAGAATCACTTGGTGAGAAATATTAAGATTGGTAATTACTTTAATCCTTTGCAAATCTAATCACATGTACAATGTATATTAACCTAGAACAAGCAAATCTAAAAATGAAAGCTAATCACCTGTAACCAGAGTTCTTTGAAATAGCCTCTGCATTCTCCTACTCTTAGGCCACTCAGAGAAGGAAACTAAGTTAAATTAGAAACATAACTGTTACATACAATGTCAGAATTCAAAATTTTATTTTTTAAGAGCAATGCAGAACCACATACTCAGACAATTATGAGTTCTTCACAGTGCTGAGAATCCTGAAAAGTGTCAGGCGAGTAGGTAATGATTTATAATCAGAGGTTACTCACCTTGTGCAGTTACTGGAGTTCTTCAAGATGTGTGTCCCTAGGGGTGCTGCACTTCAGATGCGCTTACACCCCATGTGCCTTCAGTTGGAAATTTTTAGTGGTAGTGCCTGCTCGTGCTGCACACCAAGGGCACATAGGGCTGCACGGGCAAACTGCCCTCAGTTCGTTCTCCATTATAAAGTTCCATACAAGAAACACTGAAACAGGGGAAAGAGCAGGTGGCAGAGCATTCACAGGGACACACATCTCAAAGAACTAGTTATTGCACGAGGACAGTAACCTCTCTTTTTTCTTTGAATAGCATCCTTTCGGGTTCCCCATTTCAGGTGACTTTCAAGCAGTATCCTCAACATGAGGAAGCTCTGAATTCGAGTCCAATACTAAAAACAAGACTGCATTCCCAAGGCAGTGTCTCATCTAGAAGAATGAACCATCACGTAGTGCTTGGAAAACGTAAGTATTGCAGATCAAGCTGCAGCTCTGACGATCTAAACAAAGGGAATGTTTTTGATTACTGTCACAGAGGCAGAGAAAGAGCTTGTGGAATGGTTAATACCCTAGGAGGAGGTTGTAAATGGACAGATTCATAACAAGGAATAATATATCCAGAAATCCATCTGGAGAGTCTCTGGGTGGAGATTGTGGATCCTTTGGACATTCAGCAATTGATAGTCTTGGAGATTTTCTAAATGATCTGGCTTGGTCCAAATAAGAGGCCAGTGTTCTCCTGACGTCTAGGGTATAGAAGAGAACATCCATCCTGGTGTGATGTGGCTTCACAAAGAAAACTAGAAGATAGATATCTTAACAAATATGAAATTCAGATGACATCTTAGATAGAAAATTTAGTATGTGGATGTAATGAGACTTTGAGTATGTCTGCACTGCAATTAAATACC
The DNA here is from genome assembly GCF_003597395.2 of Chelonoidis abingdonii. NCBI lineage: Eukaryota > Metazoa > Chordata > Testudines > Testudinidae > Chelonoidis > Chelonoidis abingdonii. The sequence goes on along the minus strand of NC_133770.1, from coordinate 183,539,731 downwards.
CATGGCTGGTCCATTGCTTTTGACTCAGGCTCTGGGGTCGTAAAATTGCAATGTAGACATTTAGGCTTAAGCTAGAGCCCAGACTGTGGGCCTCTCCCCCATCACCGGGTCCCAGGATGGATGAAAGACTCATCATTGGGCAAACGGCAAGGTGAATCAGGTAAGGGTCCCAGGCCTGTCTAGGCCACACTGGAACTATTAATATAATCTTGGCTTTGTCTTGCTTGATCATGTTTACCTCCTTAAATATCAGGGGCTTTGGAGGAAATGCATACAGAAGACGCCTTGTCCATGGAACGAAGAAAGCACTTCCCTCAGTGAGTGAGGGCCCACATCCCCTCTCAATTAAAATTGTTTGCACTTCTCATTGATTAAGGCAGCAAAGAGATTCATTTCTGTAACTCCCCAAGTCATGAAAATGTGACTGAGAATCCAGGAGTCCATCTCTCATTTGTAATTGCTTGAGAAGTGCCTGCTGAAGTCATCAGCCATAGTGTTTTGTACCTGAGAGGTAGGCTGCCAAAATTAGGATGCAGTTGGTTATACAGCAGTTCCATACCCTCACTGTTTCACACAAAGAGGATCCCATGCTTACCCGTCCATCACACCAGTTGATATAGAGCATGCAGACTACATTGTCTGTCGTGATTTTTATGAAACTGCTCCTGATTTAATGGCAGGAAGTAGTTACAGGCACTTCTGACTGTCCTCAGCTCCAGGATGTTGATGTGCAACTATGCTTCTTGTGCAGACCATTCGCCCTGAATGGTGTGGATCCCTAAATGTTCTTCCCAACCCACCAAAGTTGCAGCTGTCATTATGGCGATGGCTGGGGAGAGCTGGATGCATGGAACACCTGCACAAACATTGTCTGAGTCTTTCCACCAATTGAGTGTCTTGTACTTGATGAGGGACTGACACCAGCTTCTGCAGGCTGCGTTTGTTTGGGGGCATAAACCATTCTGAACCAGCCCTGGAACCATCAAAGGCATAACCTAACACGTTGTGTCACAAAAGTACAAGCTGCCATGTGCCTGAGTAGTTGAAGGTGATTTCGTGTTGATGTCTGTGGACTTATTTGAATTTTTGAGATGTGGTTTGTTAAGGCCATGATCCTGTCCATGGGAAGGTAAGCTCTTGCTCATACTGCATCTAAGGATGCCCTTATAAATTCTATCCTTTGCACAGGGCTCAGAGTGGATTTTTTGATGTTGAGATGAAGACCTAGCCTGTGGGACAGAGACACTGCTGTCTTTACAGTGGAGAGAATCTCGAAAGACTGGCTCTTGAATAGCCAGTTGTCAAGGCATGGAAAAACAGTTTTCCCCAGACAAAGACAGGCAATGACCACTGCCAATACTTTCAAGAATAAGTAGAAGGGGGCAGAAGATAGGCCAAAAGGAAGCACCTGATACTGGAAGTGATCTTGACTGATCAGAAACTGAAGGAATCTCTTGTGAGCTGGATAAATTGTGATGTGAACATATCCATCCTGAAGGTTGAAGGCTGAAAACCAATACCTCAGTTCCAACAACAAAGTTATAGCTGCAAGAGTCACCGTCCTCGATGTTTGTGCTTTCAGCAAGTTGTCTGGGAATCTTGCGTTCATTCACTGCTTCCACAACCAGAGAGTTAGGTGAAAGATTGGAAAAGAAAAATTCAGAGTTCTTGTCTGGACTTTTTTTTTTTTGAAATCAGCATGCTTGCATGTCAGTGGTATTGTTAACCAGGGTCTGCTAGATGGTCTTGGTAGGATCCAACAGGGCCTTATTAATTGGCAAGGCTACTTGAGCATAGGGAGTCCACTGGAGAATATCCAGGAACTTATGCTTTGACTCTGACCTCTATGGGGATCTGTAAAGAGTCTGCAATACATTTCATTAAGTCCTGGGACTGTTTGAAATCAGTCAAAGAAGGTGGAGGAGGCATAATCATCTCATCTAGAGAGGATGAGAAGATATTCTTTTGTAGAGTAGCGTCCTTATCTGTTCTGGCCTCCTGCTCTTCAAAGGATTCCTGCATGTGAGGTAAAGGAGGAGGGAGAGATGAAGTAGGAGAGTCTCCTCCTGTGGTCTCCAAGCGAAAGATTAGGGACACATGAGAATTGCTGTTGATATTTAGAACAAGGATCCCAGGATAGCCACTCAGTGGGGTCCATCGGACATGGGAGGTGGCATCCAATTGTGCTTGAATCAGTGTGGGGCATGGATTTAACCGGGTGTAACTCCCTTCCCTCCCCAAAAGTAACAGGAGAGAAGTTCCTTTGGTGAGTAGGGGAATCCTGCACTGAGATGAGGAGTTCTCTTCTGACTCTCAATCTAAAGGAAGTGCTTTGCCACTTTTAGAAGGTGCTGGAGGACTGAATGGTACTGGAGAAAGGTACAGCCTCAGTCACCATGTCCCTCTCGCTATCAACAGACATTTGGTAACCATTATCGGTGAAGACTTCAGCTCATCTGAAACTAATAAATCCCTGGAGTGTCTGAATTCCTGTGGTACAGGGTGGATTGGCATGGGGCAAGTTTCACAGACAGCCAACAGCATAGACTGCTCTATTAAGTCTCATCTGATGGAAGTAGACAGTACTGAAGAAGATGGCTTGGGAGGAACCGAGACAGAATAAGTAGTATGCCCTCTCCCTGGTACATCATCTCCCTGGCCTAGGAATGGAGAGTACTGAGTATGTTGTAGGTGTTATCCTTTTAGGAGTAGAGTGTTTAGACTCCTTCACTGCAGTGTCCTGCTGCTGTGGTATGGAGAAGGATCCTGGTACAGAAGCATGTTTGGTGCCTTTAGTCTTAGAGGAGCTCAGAGCTCCAGACACAGGGTCGGTACTGACGGAACATGAAGACTCAGCAGTACCCATATTGGGATGTGAGATCTTCAGTGTGATCTTTGAAGAGATGAAGGCTTTCTCAAAGCAGAGAATTGGCCCTCTGTCTATGAATCTTCCCTGAGTCCTCCAACGATCCTTCCAGAGTAGACCTGGACAAGCATGTAGATATTGATTGGACACTATTCTCATTCAGAGACTGCTGTGTGGGGATGGAGATGGGATCTCCTTGCCTGGATCCAAGGCCAGATGAGGAGCACACTCCATCGTTAAGAGTTTAAACTTTGTCTCCAGATTCTTCCTAGTTCTGCTTTCAAAAGCTGAATAGATGATACACTTTTGAGGGATGTATGTTTCTGCAAGCAACAGATATACCAGGAATGCCTATCACTGACCAGCATAGCTTCCCAGCAACTGTGGCAATGTTTAAAACCCAGAGACTCTGGCAAACCCTGGGATGATGGGGATCTCAAAAGGAAAAAACAAAACAAAATAAAAAAACTCAGGGGGAGGGAGGGTTATAGAACTGACCTCTCTACAAAATGAACTATTCATAAAACTAAATTTAAGGAAAGGTAAAGAAAGAAAATGAGATTGAAGACAAGAAGGCACACCAGCACTCTGTCTCAGACCAAGTCCACTGAGAAGCAACTGAGGGTGATTAGTCTGCATGGCATTATATGCCCTCAATAAGGAGTATGAAGATGGGTATGACTCATGTGTGGCCTCACCAGGATCAACACAATAAATCTCCAATCAAAGGCACAAGTGGAGCACCCATAGGGACATTGCTTGAATTAGAACACAACATTTTATAGTTGTTACTGTGACACCACTTATTCAATTTATTGTATCACCTCCATATCCACTCTTGCTGTTTAGATTTCTTTAAAAAAAAAAAAAAAAAAAAAAAGGCAGTTTCAAGTAGGTAGAAAAGAAAAGGAAAAAGGAAAAATCACTCTCTGTGACAAGTGCCTCTACCTTTAGTTTTGAAGGAGAAGTTGCAGTAGTTGCAGTGGTAAGGACGGACATCCGTATGTGTACGAATATGCTTCTTCAGCATACTTGGTTTCTTACACCGTATACCACATTCTTCACAGATGTACTTTCCCCTTCCTCTTCCCCGAATATACACGTATTCTTCATTTGATTTGTACCTAACAACAATATGGTAACAGTGAGGAAGTTTGTTACGAAGTGGGTTATTTTCTAGCTAAAGTCCTATGTCAGCTAAAGTCAGAAAATTAGAATTGCAGTAGAATGAACAGAATTCCAGAAATAATGTAATATGTGAATGAACGACATCAAAATCAAAGCCTGTCTCTGATCAACTCATGGCATTTTAGTCTTCAGTTATTTTACTAGGTAGCCAGCAAAAGGTTTAGAGCGGAATCCTAATGTCTTTAAGAATGGGCTTCCCCCTATACAACAAACATCTAGATTCCAAACTTAATCGTAAATCTGTGTAACACATACACACACTTCTAAAAACTGTCAATTTTTGTGGGGAGGAGAAAGGTGCTAAAAGAACATCATGTTGGAGACTGAGATCTATGTAACTGGAATAGCCTGGGTTATGACAGTGAAAAATTCCTCACATCTCCCTGCCAATGTATTTCAGTCTTAACCTAGTGGGATACCCTCTGGATGAAAGTGTACTTCAGAGTCTGCTGCTATTCATTACTTGGTTTCTCTGCTGAGAACATCATCCAGGATGCCACTTGAGGTGATGATTTTTTGTGAAGTGGATCCTACCCATTAGGAAATGGGCAAAGAAAAGCAACATCACTTTGCCTGGACAGATGGTAACAAAAACTTATGCTCACCATTACCCTGGATTGGATTCATCAGCCTAGAAATGAACGATCCTGGTATCTCATTACCAATCACCTAAGTCATATCGTCTCTCTTCTCTTTGTGCTCCCCCCAAAACCTTTAAAAATGTCAGTGTTACTTCACTATTACAAAGAACTGCTGTAATATGTTACATGGAGGGTACCACATGCAAGTGATTGTTATTTTGATGAGCATTTGATATCTGATGCAAAATGTTACAGTGCTTTATTATTTTCAGTAAAATTGTCAGAGTGCTTTGCAAACTAGAGCTCTCCAACTTTTTCACAGCATAGACTGCATGTGAACAGAGATTGTATTGAGGACCACCATCTTGCCTAGGCCTGATCACTTAGACCAGCTCCCATCCCATCCCAGCTCCCCTCCCAGCCACAGTCACATACCATCATTGTGGCAGCAATGGAAATCATTTGCATGGACTGGTAACATTAGGAAAATATCTATGCCTATGGCCATATCTAGCTATAACATCAGACATTTTTTATGTGATGAGCGTTGTGTTCTTTACAAAAAATTAATTCCACTGTCTGCTGTTTCTTCATTTAATCTTTCTCCTTCTATCTGTGCACCACCATGGAACATATGACTGGCGTTTCTCTAGGGAAAACCAGGAAGCATCCCACAGACTATTGCTGGTCTACATGCTACAGTTTGAGAACTGTTAATTGAAATAAATTGAAAGAGGAAAGATCATCATACTTTCAAACAAAGCCCAGAACCAAGAAATAATTACCCCCAATAGTGTTTGGTTAAAAATATATACTTGCCCTCCATCAAATATTTTAACTCTTCTTGGTTCGGTTTTGGTAAAGGAATTTTCTTTATCATGCTCAGTGCTCGTTTCAGAGTTTTCTTTATTGCTGAATTCACTTGGAGTCAATTTTTTTTTATTTAATGCCCGCTGAAAGAAAATAGGAAATTTATAAATTTCTGACTACAGCTGATGTTAGCACCCTTCATTATGTTATTCAAGTCAGTAAATTAAGAATAAACAAAGTAAAAAAACCAATTATATGCACAAATAATTGCTTTAGAAGCCATACCTGTAACACTGATTGTAGATCTTTGGAACAAGATCATCTTACTTAGCTTATTTCCTACTACACATTGAGAGCTTATGGACCCATTGACCCTTATGGAAGTTACTCTCCCATGGCAAATGGGAATGCTGTGAGTTTGCATTCAAAGTGGCCTCCTCATTCTGTTGTCAAGGGCTCAGCTTAGGTGGGGTTATGGAACAAGCATGGAGTTTGGACAACAAACCTACTTAATCCTCTGAAATCTGAAGAGGCCCTCCTATGCCTCTCCATGTCTCTTGGCCTCTTTTATCTCTGTGGCAGAAGCCATGAAGTTAGTGGCTGTCATACCAGCTGCAACCTCAGGACTCTCTTAGGTGATGTTCCTCAGCTGCACCAGGATGCTGCTGTCCTCCATAGTTTGACCAGAAGTGAGAAATTTTAGCCATACAAACCAATTACTTCCACTTTCTCTTCCGGTACTACTGGTATAGTATCAGGACTACACTTCATGAGCACCATATATTTGAACCACTTGCTCATTAGAGCTCTCACAGGGGACTGCAGGGGACACGTCTCAAAAATTCCTGTCTTGTAGCTGCAATGCTCAGATTCTACCAGGGGCACATGAACCACTAGTATCTCACTGCCTCCAGGGGCGGCTGACAACTGTCAACAGAGATGAAGAGGGGAGAAAGACAGACGTATACAAAGAAGAGATACTTACAGGTTATATTAATTTAAAAATATGTTTATATTTTCACTGTAAGAGTGGTCCATTCACAATTTAGTAAGTTTCAAAGCAGAAATTCCAAAACCCCTTGATAACAGTATTCCATATGTGTTTCTTATTGGCAGAGAAAATTAAGAGAGAGTATACCAGTCATCTAACAATGCAAAATAATTTTTCAGTTTTCCCTTGATTATTAAAGAAGGAAATTATTTTTTATCTTTTTTTGTAAAGGCTGAATTCTACAACATTTACCAGTTGAAATCTAATCCTTCCAAGTCTAGCATATTTATAAAATGAGGCAATGATCTAATTAGCTGACAGTTATTACAGCCATATTTATAAATTGTTCTACCCACATAGCTGGCATACCTAGCACATTTTCTAATACTAATAAGCCAATAAAATGGTAGGAGAAAAATATTAGACTCATTATTTAAAATGTTTTTCATTGGCTATAAAAGTGAATGTTGGAGGTTTTAGAATTCACAGAAAAGGCAATGCCTCAACGATGTATTTACGTTGATCACATATTAAAACACTGTCAACTATATACAATCATCCTGGTATGAAGGGATTGTGCAAGTTCCTCTATATCACTTGAGTCATGCTTTTGCTTTTTGCATGTGTAGGCGTATGGTGCAAAGAGGTGCAGCACTGGGGATGGGTCAAAGGAGAAAATAGTATATTCATAATTTGGCATTTCCAATGACCTTAAGAGTTTGCACAAGTGCAGGATGCTGCAGCTGCTACTCCAGCATTTAAGGTTGATACATCTCTATGTCCTGACTGATGTTGGTCTTTCCTTCCTCCACTCTAAATACTTCTTCCACATCAAGCCTGATAATTCTGGCTGTATGCAGTGGAATATAAATTTCACCCTCATGCAAAAATATCTTTATCCTTCATGTTGCATTAACAATATCTAACACCCTGGACAGGAGATACCAGAATTTCAAGTGGCAGGGCAAACTTAACTCAACCACACTGAACTTCCTGTATATTTCATGGCATATGTTATAGCTTAGTCTATTACTTTTTATAGTGTAACATTTATGTTTAATAAGGGAAAGGGGAATAGAAAATGCAATTTCTGTGCAGTGTGGCCAGCAGTGTGTGACCATTCCCAGCACCTGGAATTTGCTGACTTTAAGTGCTTGATCTTTCAGTCTTAATGAATTAACTTTTTTTTCCACATTTAATATAAAGGAAAAAGGGAAGAGAATCCAGAGGTAATTGCTCTATATAGCTTACAAGCTCTTGGGCCATCTGCACCAAGGTAAATTTAACCTTTCTATAAATATATGACATACATAATGGTGATGAGACAGGATATTCAAATCCATGTTCAAAACTACCATCCCACTTCCCACAGTCACATATTTTAATTAACTGGTTTTATGCTAATTTAGCACTGGTTTTAGTGTTCATAACATAGAAAATAACCCCAGTGAGCTGTAGCAAAACTTTTGCTATTACAGAAATGCACGAATAGAAATGTTATTTGAATTTCTGTCAGAAAATTTCAGGAATCATGGGGTAATCGGGAAAATCTGCATTTTTATTTATTTTTTGTAAATAGTGTTTGTGAAAAGTACCAGACTCAGAGTCATGAAGACTCAGGTCACCTCTATGTGTACGAGAGGTACAGTGCAGGCAGAGGCAGAACACTGCATTATTGTGCCTCACTCCTAAACAAAAGGACCACAGTTAGAGGTCAACTGATAAGAAAAATTATACTGGACAGTAAAAGTTTCCTTTCTTCAATTTCTAATGCCTGACAATCTTCTCAGTGGCTTTCCTCCTGCTCTTATGACTGGAGGCAAAGGCCTGATTCACCTCTGAATTATTCCAGTTTTGTGCCACATTAAATCCACCAACCTCCATTACTGATATAAAACTGGAGTGACAGTGATTAATGCAGCACAAAGACCAGGATTTAACAACTACTGATGTCATGTACAACTGTTCCATGGAAAACTACACCGAGAACCAAAGTTTTCCAGAGCTATAACTTTCATGTTTTCCCCACTGGCACAGAGCCATTTAGGGAAAACGTTTTTTAATATTTTGAGATAGTTTGCTAGTTTAAATATAAGACTGCTCCGATTTAAGTTTTTTCCAGTGGTGAGTTGGATTGTTGTCACACATAATCCAAGAAAGGAAATGATCCAATCAGTAGGTATTTTCCATTCTTCAGCCTATTGATGGCAAAAAATCTTCACAGTGGAATGTACCAAGAATCACCTTAGAGAGGGAATCAAACTTTGAGAGTAGTACACAAAATTAGGTACAGATGCTCCCCAACTTATGCAAGCATTCCGTTCCAGAATGCCTTGCATAACTCGAATTTTGTGTTAGTCGGAAACATATACTCAACCATTACACACACACCAAAAAACCCTCGACTCCTATTTTTAGCTTATGGAAATTTTTCTGAAAGTGCAGATTTGTGTAACCCGGGGGACATCTGTAGTAACTAGGCTTAAGAGAGAACTACTGAGAAACAACAGCTAGTATCAGGTGATTGAGCTTGTAATGTCTAGGAAAGAAAATAGAGTTTGGACCAAGTAGCTACCTCTCCTGTCCAAGAAACTGCATTAGCTCACTGGGCCTTTAATTTATTTGAACATATTATATTTATTTATTTTAAAAGCAATAGCCCCTTCTCCGTTACACACATCTTTGGGGTGTACTTTGAATCAACGGTCTATGCCCACACTATTTCCTCTGGTCCAGTCAATGGTAAAGAACAGAAAAGGGTCCTGGATTTCCTTATTGCCTGCATTTACTTAAACATATCTTCATTCTTCTCCTGACATCTAATGTCAATAGAAATGTCTTTTTTTAGGATTGGGATTAGCACAGAAAGGTGACAATATTGTAATAGCATTCTGAGTGTCCAGAAAAACATTTCAAACCCCACTGCTTGAGACATTTAAACATGAACTGGACTGGAGGAAACGGCTGAGAATATACTGTATGAAAAAATCCTGCATTGGCAAAGCACATGCTAGCTCTTTTCAATCCTTAATTTCTATTTTTTAATCATAACCTTTGCACAATCTGAGGCATACATTAATCTTCACTTGATGATTTCTTGCAGCACTTTCTTCTTTTATAACTCCTTTAAGTACAAGTGCTAGTCACTTAATTTGATGCCAGTCAGAAGCTGGAGAAATGGAGATGAATTACTTTCCAGCTTCACCATAATAATATACTTTGAAAAAAAGATCAGAATATAAACTTGAAGAAAAATTAATAATTTTGCTTCTTTGTTAGCAGAATAAGTGTAAATGTAAGTAATGGGCAGCCTCTGTTTAAAAGGACACATCAAAATATTATTCAGAATTTTGTTACTCACTATTTATACGCTAAACTGAAATTATTTTCCAACAGAATTTTCTTTTCTCCATTGTACATGCACACTGGCTTGTTTTTGCAGAGGTTGCTCATGACTGTTCTTTTAAAAAAAAACAAAAAGTATAGTGAAAAGCCCATACAAAACTTCGCTTTCCCAAAGAAAATAGCTAAATGCACACAACTAGAAAAAAGGCCAATTTAATGCCTATCTGTCACGACAGTATCCCTTTAAGTTTTTTGTTTTACTGTAGTAACATTTAAATACATCTCATCTACTATATAAGGGAGACATCTTGAAACAGATATGAGGAAGAAAAAAAAAGAGGAACACTGACTTTGCAATACATAATACAATTCAGTGGCAATATGGATACAGAAACAGCAGTCTGTATTGAAATGCACATTTTTTGTTGTTAACACAAAGGGTTAAGTCTTCACCCCAGTGAAACTGATGGTAAAATTTCCAGTGACTTTAATAGGGCCAGGATTTCACCCTAATACTTTCCTGCCTATAGAGGTTTAATAGAATATCCTTACAGTCTCTCTGGCAATTCTGAAGTTATTTTTCTAGCCTTACGGTATATCTGTCCCCACCTCTGAATATTTTGTATCTTAACCTTCTCTTCAGCAAAGAAATACTAGACAGATCCCTTTGGAGCTGCTAAACTGTAGTCTTTGCCACTGAATAGCAACACTTCTTTCCCTCAGACGGGGGTATGTTTCCTCCATGGCAATTTCAGGCCCTGTTGACCCAGATTCAAATCCTCACATAGCCACAGCATGAAGAATGTGCTGCCCATACACTGAAGACTAACCCAAAATAATCATTGTTGATCCCCCAAATAATAATTCTGTATGTTCTAGACATTCTTTGCGTGATTCTAGACAAACTGATCTTTGGGGCTAATGTTGAAAACTTACAGCTGTACCCAAAAAGAAAAAAACACTGCACAAAACTGGCATCAGGCAAAATGGTAAGGAAAACAAAGAAGAATCTCAAACTGCACTGTACAGTGCACAGTTTTCTTTATAAGATGATACAACTCAAAGTGCACATTTCTACTACATTTTCTTAGTAATTAACCTTTCAGTGCCTTGGACAACAAATTCAGGCAGACTAGATAAATACTGACCCTTGTTGCCAATTTATAATATATTATTGGTATAGCATCAATATAGAAAAATTATTAGAGTACAGAGTCTGCTTAATCTATTTGCAGAAAGGTACATCAGTTACTGAAGAACATCAAATTCAGTGCAAATTAGCATACTGCTCCATTTGTTAGTTTTACAAACACTGAAATACGTGGCCATTGCAAAACAAGTCTCCTTTCTTCCACATTTTTATAGTACACCAAGGCATTAAAAATGTTATCACCTTGCAGCTTAAAGAGTAGTTAATTTTTAATGATCGCACCTGTTAACTTTTGAGGCAGGGGGGTGGAAGAATGGAATGGAAATATTCTTAAAGAAAAAATCAACTGAAATCCTTTTGTCAGACAAAAGGGTGACTGTTACCCCCCACACAATGAAAAGGTAAATTTTAATTTGTTTTAGTTTGAAAAAAAGTAATTTTATACTCTGATAATGAACATTTATCAATAGCTTGCTGTCCTTGTATCTCTCTGAGGTAGGCAGGCAATTACATTGCTGCTTCTAATGCTGGTGTCCTTGGCATTGCCATTCTGGAGGCTTACCTTACTGCTCAAGGACAAGAGAGACTATACCAGCCAAGATGTGCATTTGGTTACAGGATTTCTAGAGCAGTACTGTAACAGGGTGCCTTGCCTCTTAAGGGCTGGAAGACCTAGGGCTAGTCAACCCTGATTACTAAAAAGGGTTGGATCATGTCATTCCCTGTAAAGGGCAGCAAGTGGCTGTAGTGAAGAGGGAAGCCTAGGAAATAGCAGGAAGTGAGAAAGGTTTATATGGGGAAAAACCCTGAGACCAGAGGGTCTAGTAGCCAGAGCCAGAAACTTGAGGTTCCAGCCAAGCAGGGCTGGGAGTGACCTGCCAAAGGAGGAAAAGCCCCAGGCAGGAAGTGAACTGGAGACTGCTGGTAGTGAGCAGGCTCCAGAAGACAGACCTGGGACGAAGGGCAGGAAAAGCCTGAGCATAACCCAGCAAGAGAGTAAACCTGATGGACTGTGTTTTGGGACTTTCAGCTTGATTCTGGAACTTTCTGCATGTGAATAAACCTGGATCCTCGAGAAACGGTGGTGAATGGACAAGAAAAGCCCAGCTGCCATTTGTTTAAGAAGCCCTTTGAGTGAGAAATTGTTAGCAGGGCACTGTAGAGCCACCCCTCGGCAAAAAGGGGTGATAGGAGGTGCCCAATACACGAACCAACTTGCATATTCTTTTGTATATTTTGTGGGTTGTTTTTTTTAACAACAAAAACAGGGTAATTAATGGATTGCATGTGGTGATCATTCATTTCCAGTTGTCTAGTTTCTGTTAATGTTTTAGTGCGGAAGGAAAAGTTACTCAAATTCACTCAAAACGTGCACAGAATATTATACTCTGATAAAGATTCTGATCATGTATGGGAAGCAACAACTGCAATGAGACACTCATAGAAAAAATTTTTCAGGACACTCAAAGAAATTTGAGAATAAACTGTATAGATATAAAATATGTGATATGAGATATTACTATGCACTGCAACGATATTTTATAAAACATCTACACCGTAGACAGTTATACTGCCTCTAACTCACTTACTTGTGCCTAGATATTCAAGCACATACAAGACAATGATTTGAAAAGTGTATTGAAGTCCCATTAAATTAAGCGATTTGTATTGTATACTCTGGATTGAAACAGAAATCCTGTGAGGGCCCATAATACCTGGCAGCATTCAAAATGCACATATTTCAAAGCAAGGATCCAAACATTTTTTAGCTGAAGACACCATATTGTATAATCATATATCATTCTCAGACCTCAAAGTTTTTACCTTATTGTGGTGCTCACACAAATGAAATGCTGTAACATTAGCTCTAACTAGGTATTATGCAGGTAGATATTGTGCAAGCTTCTTTAACAATTCTGAATTTTCATTCTTAATCTACTCTTCCAGTTAGGGGCCTCTCTTCAGTTGGAGGCTGTCAAATGCGCTGAATAGGATGAGGGCTTTCTGTTGAGGACATATGAGCCACTGAAGGAGACTGATGCTCTTTGACTGCTGATTCCATGTCGATGGTGTTATTCATATATACATGGATTATGTATATTATTTTGAACATGTTTTTAACTCTGTAGATTTAATGGGTTCTTTGGAACAATATCAATCAATAGTATAGAATGGGTAGTGAAAATTTTTAAGAAAGCGGTAACCACCATTATCTTGGCAATTGTTTGATCCAAACTATCAAATTGGAGGATTGGGGTGGGAATAGAACTCTCTCTCTCTCTCCCTCCCACCTAAGTTCCTTCTAAACTGCACAACAGGCTATAAAGGGAGACACAACCACAGGGGCTTGGAGAGTGGGTGGGTGGGGACTGTGGAGGGGAGCAAATTGGGGCTTGCAGGGCTGCCGTGGGCCTCTTTCCCCCAGCCCTGGAGCTAACTGTTGCCAGTGGAGAGAAGGGGCCACCCTCCCCCAGAGCTTGCTGCTGCGGCAGGAAGAGGGCTGGGGAGAGTCCTCTGGCCCCAACCCTAGGGCAGTCTGCATGCCTTATCTCCAGCCCCATCCCAGAGCCCTCACTTTTACTGTCCAGAGCCCTCACACCCATCCACTGCATGCCAACCCTCTGCCCCAGCCCTGAGCTCCCTCCCACACTCCAAACTTCTCGGTCCCACCCCCGCCACACATCACCTCCATTTTGGTGCATATAATAAAATTCATTCCGCACATAGATATAAAAAAATTAGAGGGAACATTGCTTCCCACGCCCCTTGTTTCAACTAGTAATGATATCAAATGTGTTTGTAGCACACCCATGGATAACTGCTCAATCTGAGAGCACTACTTTACATCAGACAATAATAGTCAATTTATAGGGTCAAATACCTGCAAACTCTTCATTTACAAACAAAGCTGCTTTTAAACAGACAGTGTTAAAGTATTTAAATAGAAGCTATTTTTGGCACACTTTTCTTGCAATTTAAAACTAGCCAAATGGATTTCTGTTCAAAGACCTGTCTAATTTTAATCCACAAAGAAATTTTTTTTTTTTTAATGAAAAGTGATATACACCTAAGAACAAGTTTCTTCATTGAAATAGCGTAATATCTTCATAGTAGTGCATCCCAGCACAACTATAACACATAAGCACATTATGCATATAAGTAATTAGATAGGGGAAAAAATCAAGGCACAATACATTATTAAAAATATAAATGCAGTATGCTTTTTTAAAGCAAGTACTCTATAAACACAAATTTGATCCTTAAAATTAAGATATATTAAATGTACTTTAAGTACCTTGGTTAAGCTATTCCTCCACTTGCTTGAGTAAACCAATACATCGGATCTGGAATGAGTTGTTATTGCTTGAGTATATAGTGGTTTTTCAACTTTTTGTTTTGAATTTAGGAGGGAAAGAGCAACCTTTGTTGACAAGCCAAGCGGATTGGGATTGTTGAGACTAATAGTCCAAGTAGAATATGCTGAAGTTTTTTGGTCATTTTGTAGCAGATGTAATGGCTTTCTTTTTAACAGATAACACCATGTAAAATTTGTTGAAGTCTTTAGGCTTGGAAATGACAACCGTTGTGTATCCCCTGCATTTGCCACTGATAGAGTAGTTTCAGGGTTTGCTTGGCCTTGGGTATTAATTTGTGTGCCCTCATTATTAACCCGTGGGGACCACCTTTCTTGACTGTTACCTAAAGCCTTCAGAACAGAAGTCTGATTATTCACTGCAGACGCTTCAGATGGCTTTTTAACTTCAAAACTTTGAGGTGCAGAAGATGTAAGATTTTCAAATTCCGGTGAATCCTTTATGGTTTCAGAAACTCCAGTTTTAACACTTTCAGATGAATGGTGGTCAGTTACTAGCACATCTGGTGAATTTCTATCTTTGCTGCTTTTTTCATGTTGTGGAACAACATCAGGCTCTAATAAGAGGCCTTCAAGAGGCTCTGTGGTGCAAATCTGTCGCACCAATACTGGCTTCTTTTGCCTATTAGGGTCACTGGCTCGAATGTTCAATGTTTGCATTGATCTAGCATCTGTTGTGCAAGCTGCTCCACTTTCATCTTTAACACGCTTTTGGTGTTTTTCCATGGCAATATCTAAACTATTGGCTGGTGAGAGCATGCGTTTACTTGATGCTGTAGCTTCTTGTTGGGGGAAGACTCCACTAACTGGTAATTTCTGAATAATATTCAAGGAACTTGGCAAAGGTGAATTTCTGCTTCCAGTCTCAGAAAATGAATTATCAAATATAGATGATGATTGTAGATTTGGTAAAACCCTCTGATGATCTCTGTGTAATTTTGGCGGCAGAGTTTTCCCTTCAAGAGTTGGCATTGTCACAACATTTGTTTTACAGACAGACTGATTTACCTGATCCTGCGTCACTAAAATTTGGGGAAGAGGTGTAACAGTAGCAAATCCGTAAGATGGAACATTACTATGAACACGAACAGGCACCATAAAAGTTGGGATGTGATGTATTTGACCACTGGAGTTTTCAGGTACCATACGTTTTTGGGGAGGCACTGAATACAGATTAGACATACTGTCAGCTAATTTAGTAGGTATGGATAATGAAGTCCCACTCTGGTTCACATCATTTTGACTTGGAAGAGTGTGGGTTGGGAAAGCAGCTGTTATTGGTTTAGAAGAATATGACTTGCTTACATGTGGAGCTTTAACTTGAAGCTGATACTTGGGAGCAAAGTAATACTCCTTTTCAACAGACTGACAAGAAAAGGTGTTTGTGTCTGCTTGTTCTCCTGGAGCCAGTACTTTAAGAGAAGTCTGTGATTGTTGTGTTGAGGGCTGCTTTCCCTGATTATGCAAAACAGGACCTAAAGGTTGCTGAACAGAGGGGAGGCTAAGAGGGTTACAGTTCTGAGTTACTGACTGAGATTCATGTAATGGTTTAGAGTAAGTCTGTGAATGCTGAGAACTTGAAGGAAACTCCACTGAAGTTCTACTAGAGGTCTGCAGCCTGTGAAATGGTACTGTAGACACGTCCGTTGCATGAGCTATTTGAAATGAAGATGAAGATTTAACCTGAGGCAGATGGTTTTCTGGAGCAATATTTAAAGATATTTGTCTTACAAGTGGCCCCCTCCTCCTTTCTAACAGAGGCACATGTCCGGTAACTCCACAGACAGAAGACAACTTTGGAGAGGCTCTCTCTACAAGTGGGGTAGGTTTTGATGGAGACATATTTCCACAATCAAAAGATTTACTTCTGTAATCTACAATCTCCATGGCTGGTTGTGTGCAGTTAATTTGTTCTGATGCAGCACGTCTCATTTCCCTGCAAGGAGGGCCAGGCACACCAAGTGTATTTGAGCCAGCAGGAATTGTAAGGAATTCTGCTGATTTATTAAGATCTATTTTGGAAGCATTCTCACTTTTAGAAATGTCTTCTTTATCAAATGAAGCTGAGAAACTAGAGGCATGAGATAAACTACTCTCCCGACTTAAACTTCTAGAAAGCGTGGAGTCAAAGCTCGATTCAGCTGAAGAATGCTCAATTTCAGCCAACCGGATCCTTTTCTTCTTCGGTGGCAGTTTTTCTGTTGGCAATTTTGACAAAGTTTCGCTACGCTGAGGCCAATTAAACTTTTCTGTTTTTTCCTGATCACTGAATTGGTTTTCCTGGTCCCTGTCTGGTTCTTCTGTGACCAGTATTTCAGGAACCTGGATGTTATGTTGGCGAACTAGTTTTAATGGCTGCATTACTGCATTTCTTTCATTAGAGACTATTTGACTTTCCTGAAGTTCCACTCTGGGTGCTTCTGCTGACACTGATTGATGATGCTGGGAAGTGTTCAGATGAGAATGCCTTTCCTCTTGAATTACCACTGTGTTCAAAGAATGGTGCTTCACAGCCTTATTAACCTCTTGAAAAGACACTGGTGAAACTCTTTCAAAAGATTCTGATTTTTCAAATGAACTGGGCCTGCTCAATGAATTAGTGTGCTGTATTACTGAAATGCCAGTTCCTTGTCTTTTCAACTCTACCTTTTCTTGTGCAACTGAACTTGTCTGCTTTTTCATAAGTGGAGAGATCTTTGGGTCAGTGGTTTGTTCTGTGCCTCGAGCCACAAGCTGAATTTGAGACCTTTGAAGCGGAATGGTGCCATGCTGTTGTGAACCTACGATTGTTGCATTAGGTTTAGATAAACTGGGAAAATCTCCTGGCTTACTTTGGCCTTCTGTACTCTTTGATGGTATCCCAGTATCATTTTGCTGTGGCTCGTCATCATCTCCAACACTTTTCATTTTCCTTCTTTTTCTTATCTGTGGTGTCTGCTCCCAGACACCAGTTGAACTGGCAACTCTGTAGTGCAGAATTTGAGGTTGTGTGGTGCTAGGGACTATCTTATGTTCAGGCTCTCTGATAGCTGCCTTGGTTTTTGGTCCATGCAACTCTGAACAATAAAACTTCTTGTGGTTTTCAAAATTCTCCAGTTTTCTATATCGGTTTCTGCAAGTTTCACACTCAAACATTGTCCCTCGCCCTGGATGTGATTTCTTTACTTTTTCCAAATTTGAAACTTGTGCAAGTGACTTGCTCCTTGGCAATGAGAGTTCATTAGGCAAATTACATCCATGATAACCTTCTTCTACAGATCGTGCTGGTCCGAGAGCATGGCTATCATTAGTTGAAGAGTCTTCTATTGCTGTCTGTCTAACAAGAGTGCGAGTATGCCCCCCTTGGTGCAGTGGAGTGACAGGTCCCGAAAGAAAGACATCATCATACAAAGAGCCAATTTTATCATCAAATGATTGACTTCCTCGAATTGGATGAGGAGGTGGTATTAAATTTGCAGGTACAGCTGAATAGCTGGTAGTAGGCATAGAATTACTTCTGGTTATAGGTAAACAGTCAAGGGACGGTACAGACAGAAGAAAAACTTGCTTTGATTTCTCAGTTGGTGTGAAAGGAGACTTTGGGATGTCGGAGCTTGAACTAGTTCTTCTCCCCATCGGTTTTAAATCGAACTGGAAGGAGTCTTTAAATATGTATGATTTTGGTGAGTCTATACTGCCTCTTCTTGAAAGAGACGTTCTTCTTGGTTTCACACTATCTAACTGTTTGTCATCTACTACAGCTTCATTATCTGATATTAACTTTGAGATGCGTTCCTCAAGTGTTTTCGTTGCCATTGGTGGTCGCATTTGACCAGAGAAAAGTAAATGTTTTTCAGCACAAACTGTTTGTACAACAGATGCCACTGTAGCACTTATTCGTGGCACAGAGGACAGATTTTTATTTGGGTCTTTTTCAGAGGTGGGCAATCCTCTGACAAAAGGAGTTGGTGGACTCATTGTTTGATCCGCACTCTCAGAACGTGAAAAGTAACCAGAATCAGTGCTACCTAAGCTCCTAGGGCTCAGAAGACATTTTCCTTGTTCCTGGGAACAATCAGTTGCCTGTTGTCTTTGTAGCTGTGCATGCACTGTTCCTATAGCAGACCCAAGCTGTTCTTCTAATGGACCCATTTCTATTTTCTGGTGGTGCTTAACATCTGTCTCCTTTAAAGAGACCATGTGTGTTACATTTGATTTTATATTTGTAACTTTAAAATCTCCTTGTCTCTGTGCTGCAGCAAGCTGAGGCGTGGAGTCTGTTACTTCTGGACTATCAGCCCTTAAAGGAGAAACATTCACAGGATGAACTACTACTTTAGGTAAAGCTGCCTTAACTTGTGGTTCTGTGTCATGCAATGAAGAGTCACCTATTACATAGTTTGGATTGCTTAATGGAATGGGGCTACCTTTCCGTAACGTTTCAGAATTTGAAATGATTTTCACTATTTGTGCAGGTTCCAGTTCTAAGGATCCTTGATCGTCTTGTCTTTCATCAGCAGTGCCTTCATCTTCACTTTCACAACTTTCTTCCACATCTGAATGAATACTAAGTGCTTTGTCTGATTCATGAGATAGGAATAAACCACCAGAGTCTGGTTGTAAGACAAGTCCAAGTTTGATTGCATGTGCATGAGATTTTTTGTGCTTGTATAGATTACTTTTGGTTTTAAATGAAAATCCACATGTCACACAAGGATACGGTCGCTCTCCTGTATGGGATCTGATATGCTTTTGGAGAACACTAGGCTTAGCACAAGCCCTATTGCAATACTGACAAACATATTTTCCTAGTTTTTTAGGCTTCTGGTCTTTCAGAAGATTACATATTTGTTCTACACCATGGTTGACAACTGATGCTATTTGGGCTGAATTATACAGGGGAGCTACAGGTAAGTGTGTTGAATGAGATGGCTTAACTGACAAAGACGAAGATGAATTAGCTACTAGCTGGTTTTGAGGAAAAACCTGAGTCACAGTAGAAGAGGGGGGGTGTACTACAGAAGAGGTTACTGCTATACTGTATATCTGTTGGAGTTTGGGGTTTTCTTTACCCTGCTGACGTACCAGTGATCTAGTGAAACCTGGACATACAACAATCTGTTGATTTTGCTGTCCAGTTTTAGCAATAAATTGTTCTTGTGAATGAGAAATTGACATGGTCTGTGTTTGTTCACTCTTCCCTGATGTTACCGTGTGCATATCACGTGAAGAACAAGGATAGTAGTGCGATCCAGCTACAAACTCTTGCTGTGATAAAGCAAAATGATTTGGGACACTCGTATTGGATGTGAGACTCGAAGAGGGGCTCGTAGTTTTATTTGGTCTCACTTTTTCTATTTGCATCCCACAAGGAGGGCACTCTTGTGCTAAGATGTTCAGTTCAGGCTCCATAGCTTTTAATAAGACATCAAATGCAGTACTTGCACTTGAGGATGAAGTACTACAATCAACAAAAGTAATACATTCATTATTGTCAGTCTTTGATTTACTTGACAAGGAATTAGAGAGAGGCTTCTTTGCTGGCAAGTTTAATTGGCTTGTATCACAGTCTTCTGCTGTCCATTTACTCAAATCCAAGGACTTATGTAACAATGAAAGATTTGTCTGCATCCATGTCTCAGATGTGACTGTTTCATCAGTTACCTTGCTACTAAGTGTTTTCCCATTTTGTTTCACACATTGTTTTCTATTTTGTACAGGTAACTGATTCTTTGCTTGTAAGTCTTCCAAAGCATCAGGAAGAATTTTAGTTGATGAAGATTCTTCTACATTTTGTTTATGCTTGGCCTGAGGGGGGTTTCTCAAAGGCGATTTTGTTATCTTTTTCAGATGGTTTTCCGTTACAATCTTTTTCCGTTTCACACCTTTAACTGTATCTGAAGTTCCTCTAGTACCAGCCTCTGAGATATGTTAAAACAAAACAGAAAAAGAAATGGTAAATTCACAGAATCACTATATGAATTATTTTTATAACACAAATACATTATATCATCATAACAATGTAATGATATCTTACAATTTTAACAAATCTAGTAAAACATTTCAACATGTTCTAAAATGGAAATCGTTTTTCATTCCACTACAAATTATTCAGAATTAACAAGTCTGTTTGATAGTCCCATACAACATGTCTTATCCTGAGCATTAAACTGTCCATCTACCAGAGAATGGCTGGAGATAGTTCCGCCAGAGTGTTCTTCATTTCTAGGGACTGAACATGCTGAAACCTGCATCTGTTGTCCTGGGAAGCAAGAGCTGAATTTTGATTCTGAGACTTGTGTTGCTAACACACTTAAGACCAGCCCCATGTTTCCCACTGCTATCATTTTATCTTCTTAGCTGCAAGACCTCTCTCTCAGCTACTAATGCTACGCTTCTTTTGAGTAACGTCTCCCTGCTGCATTACGATCAATTAGCTCTGTTAGCATAAGCAACGATAATAGCACAGATGTTAACTGGGCAATGCTGTTTTTACCACTGTATCCCCCAACTTTGTTCACTGAGAAAATATGATAGTGTGGTTAAGACACTGGGACTCAGAAAATCCAGGTTCAGTTTCCAGTTCTGCTTCCTATGTGACCTTGAGCAAGTCACTCTGCGTACATCAAGGACTCAGCCTCCCAGCCCAGGTCCACAGACTTGTGCTAACAGGGCTTGCACTAGTGTGCTAAATAGCCAGGTAGATGTTGTGGCTCAGGCGGGAGCCGGCAGGAGGGGGATCGACAGAGCTATTTTTAGCATGCTAGAGCAAGTTCTGCTAGCACAAGTCTGTGGACCTGAGCTGAGAGGCTTGCTCCCAGATGCAGAGCAGACATACTCTTTGGAAGAAATCCTGGCCCCATTTAAGTCAATGGAAACATTTTTGTTGAGTTAAATGGGGTGTGGATTTCACAACTAATCCATCTGTTCCTCAGTTCCCAATCTGTAAAACAGATATTTTCCTAATATTTTCCTGCTTCACCGGGGTGTTGTAAGGATAAATTAAATGCATGTGATGTGCTTAGATATAACTGTGATATAGGCCACACAGAGTACATCCATATGACAAGATGGTGAAAACACTGTATGACAGATGGGGCAATTTCCTGAAATATCCTGTACTACTGCATTAAGTTTTATGTCTTATTGTGTGCCAGGATTGTATGTAACCTATATAGAGAAAATGTGACAGATGTAAGAACTGGGAGTTCTAAAGATTATACTGCAAATGTGCCAGAAAAGTATGGACTTTGGGGACAAGTGTTAAGTTGACTTCTGGGGGAATTTTTAGGGAGCGGCGAATGTAAAGTCCCCAACTCTGGTTATGCAAAAACCCAGCCCTTTAAAGCTATACCTTGAGTACATGGTTATTGTCTGTTGATTACTTGTTAAAGAAGGCCAAGATAAAAGGCCCAAGTTATATAAAGAAGCAACTGATCTGCCCGGCCTTTGTTGTGGTTCTGGAGTGAAGACAATTGTGAACTTGTAACCATGGGAGAAAATCCAGTTCTGGGTTTAACCTACCAGAGCCCTATGTTGATATTAGGGATGACCTCCAGTGTTTGCTCTAATATTTTATGTCCATGTGCGGAATGAATTTTGTTATGTACACCAATATGGAGGTGATGTGTGTCACATCACCTTCATATTGGTGCACACAACAAAATTCATGTGGTGGTGGTGGGGACAAGGGGTTCAGACTGTGGGAGGAGGCTCAGGGCTGGGGCACAGGGTTGGGGTGCAAGCTCTGGGGTGGGGTCTGGGATGAGGGGTTTGGGGTGCAAGCTTCCCCAGGGTTGTGGTGGGGAGAGAGGACTCCCCCCAGCCCTCTCTTGCCGCAGCAGCTCGGGGCTGGTGAGAGATGCTTCTCCCCGGCTGCAACAGCTCTGGCGGGGCTGGGCAAGGTCGAGCCAGGGGCTCCTCTCCCCGGCAGCTCTGGTGGGTCTGGGGAGAGATGCCTCTCCCCACCTGCCCTTGAGAGCCTGCTGCATGGCCATGCAGCTTACAGGGCACATCGCTGACCTCTGGTAAGATTTTTTGCATGTGTGTAGCAACTTTTATTGTTGTGTGTTTTCTCTGCAATGTTTTTACCTTAAGAATAAATATGCTTGTTTAGAAGGAGCTGTATGGTAACTTATAACTGTGGGCAACACACTGGTTAGAGCCATTGGAGAGACAAAAAAAAGGCACAGCCAACCGTCTTTATGGTAGTCTGGCTGCTGGGGATATCACCATATAAGTAAGGTAGGGAGTTGTTCAGCCTTAAAATCCCCAGTCGGTAGGGAGTGAGATTTGGGTCTCTGCCCAAGAGAGGTGACTGCTAGGAGCAGGAAGCCTAAATTGGGTGCCTTTGGTGGACCACAAAGGGGAAATACAGGTACATTTACTCTGAAACTGTGACAAACTGATTGGGTTGGAGGGGTGGACCATAGATATTAATTTTTTGAACAAGGTTTTAATTTTTTTTGGCCAGTTAAACCTAAAAATAATGGCTTAAGCTACAAACTTCATTATTCAAATGTACTTTACTATATTGGTTTTCTATGCAAACAAGTACAGAGACTTCTGTGTTTGCAAACTCTAAATTTTTAGTTTTTGAATTAAAAAGATTTTATCAGGTAACAATTTTTTTTAGCCTACCTTATGTTATAAAAGATACTGTAGAATATTAAAACTAACAGGATGTAATTAACTTTTGTTTATACTATGTATTGATTTCATCTCTTTCAGTTTAGACAGTCAAAATAAGACCAGTCAGTTACAGTAAGTCCTGTACTACCAGGGAAATGGACCAGATGACTGAATAGGTATTTTCCATATCTAGACTCTCTGGTTAGGTTAGACTGAGACAGATTTATTACCCTGAAAACTATGCTTGCTTGTTGATTTGTAAGGTATTACAAAAGTCACTATGCTGGTATATATGAAAATCTGCAAAGAAATATAAAGAAATTGAGCTATTTAAATAATAATACACCTCTACCTTGATAGAACGCTATCCTTGGGAACCAAAAATCTTACCGCATTATAGGTGAAAGCTATTGAACTTGCTTTGATTCACTGGAGTGCGCAACCCCCGCCTCCCCGGAGCACTGCTTTACCACGTTATATCCAAATTTGTGTTATATTGGGTGGTGTTATATCGAGGAAGGGTGTATTTTTCGATTTATAGCAACTCCTTTTCATTCACAGTAAAATAAGCCTTCATTTTGTCCTTGTTTTAAAATACAAATTATTATAGTGGAACAAATGAAGCACTGAGCAACAGATTTGTTTTTCTGTCAGGACTGTCTTCTCCCCCTTTCCCTGCCCCTCATCTCATCCTTTACATTTGGCAACAGACAAGGAACGAAGACACCTTCCTTCATGGTTATTTTTGTGACTGGATTTATCAGTATCATTTCAAATGAGCTACTACCACAGATAAATGAAATCAGTCAAGTTTAAATGATTTCCCATTTGGTTATTCATGAAACAAAACTAACAAAGTTCAAATTATTTCCATATTTAACTATATGCTGTTGCTCTATTTAACTAGGCATACACTGGGAGTTTCAGTGCTTCCCTGAATAGCAAATGATTTATAATATCAAACAGAAGTATAATTTTGTAGTATAGGCATATATTATTCTGTACAGAGCATGCATCAAAACACAGTGTAACATAGCATATATAAAATGAAAATAAGTAGTAATATTTACTCTCTCCACACACACACATATGCAATTTGCTGTTATGCACCTTTGTTTACCTCATCCCTGAATCCTATTCTAATCTGCTAAATATTTATCTACTCTTAATGCACAAGTGTCCGGAAAATCAACACCACCATCTCATGTAGCATTGTTGATGGTTATCACAGTAGAAGCTAATAATTGTATATGGGTTCTCTCTCACCCTTGTAAACTTTTACAAATAAACCAGTAGGTCACTAGCCAGAAGATTTTCAAACTGGACGCTGATGCTCGAAGTGAGGGAAAGGTATGGGGAGAGTGGGAGGCAGATGCCCCTCAAAAGGTCCCAATGAATGGTAGCTTGAGGGGTAGTACTATGGGCTTGTATACACATGGTGTTATTCAGGAACAGCTATTCTTGAGTAACTACACGTAGGGGCACTTTTCTGAAATAAGTGTCCACTCCATACCTTTTCTTTAATTAAGCAGCAACAAAGTATTCTTATTCCGGGATATACAGACAGGCGAAGAATTTTTAAAATTAACACTCCATTGAGATGAATGGTGGCAGTCATACTTCTAGAATGGATTAATTCTGCCTTCTCTGTACATTGAGAATGGCTCTTGCAGAGGCATCAGTCTGCTTCTATTCTGCAGAACGTGGAATATGCTTCCTATATGACATGGAGACCAGCAGCTCTGGAGGGGACTGTGATGTGCCACAGTGCAATTGGGAATTGGTGGTGGGATTGGCAGATCCAGTGTACATCCACTAATCATCCTTAGCCGCATGCATAAGGATTATAAGTGACACAGAGGCAACTTCAGTCTGAACCTATAACAGCAGAACAGAGTGACTCTGCTGCTCCAGAGTGGCTGGGAGAGAAGGTGAGGAAATACAGTCCCTCTCACTCCATCTCAGAGAAACTCCCCAGTACATAGCCTGGCTTTTTAGATTGTGTGGTAAGGCCAGCATTTGGGTAGTAGGCAGTTCACACCCTTGTTTCAGGCTTGATGTCTGCACAGAATGCTTTAGTTTACGGCCAGTTCATATTTAGAAGATTTTCTTTCAACCTTAAAGGCTAAAAACATTTTTCTATATAAACAAAAACATGGATTCTGCAGAAAAGGTCATTCTCTCCCATTTGCTAGAGGAAATTTAACCACAATGAGCAGGCAATGGATGTATCAAGTTCCACCCTCTTGTGAGGGATGCACTGCCTCTGGGGGATGTCACTAGAACCTAGTGGCTCTGAACTGTAGAAGTACAGGAGCTCCTGCTGTTCTTGTGCCCGAGGCATGGACTCAGATAGGAATCCACTGTAATACATATGTTTGGATAAAAAGTGTATTTAATGCTTTATCACAAACAACTAAGTGACATCCAAGATATAACTGCCTTCATTAGGATGTTTTATTGTTTCAACAGTATTGCAATTAACTGAGTCTTACATTGATAAACTGCCAATAATATTACTAATGATGGCTTTTTTTTTAAGATGTAGCATTTATTGCCAGTTTTTTTAAGCCGTGGTCAAACGAAACAGTTTACATGAGTCAGAGAAAATATTAAGGTAGTTACAAAAAAAAAAAAAAAGAGGCCCTGCCCACATTAAAATTTTAGCTGTGATTTTGTAAGCCGAAAGAGACTTGGTCATGTTATCAGGGTGCAAGGAATATAGTTCCATTTATTCACATACTGCAGCTTTTCAGTTATCACAACCATACCTCCACACCTATTGTACTGCTTGCATTTTTACAAGAAAATCTAGGCAGTTCACAGGTAGCAGAAATGCTAGTGCGCCCATAGAACAAGAACACAGGCCTGGTCTGTACTAAAAAGTTAGGCTGACCCAGCTATGCTGCTCAAGGGTGTGAAAAATGTACATCCCTGAGCAATGTACTTAAGACAAATTAACCTCAGGTGTAGACACTGCTAAGTTGACAGAAGAATTCTTCTGTCGACCTAGGTACATCCTCTTTGGGGAGATGGATGACCTACACCTACGGGAGAACTCATTAACGTAGGTATTGTGTACACTTGAAACATTATCGCAGCACACCTGCAGCGTTTCAAGTGTAGGCAAGCCCAGAAAGGAAATAAGCAGCATAAAGAGGAATGTCCAAGTGGCCAAACAGGTTGTAGCACAAGGGTAAGGTGTCCTGTCCAAACTGCTACAAACTGTGTACTAAATCAGGAAGATAACCACGTGCCACACTGGTGGGGAGAAACGGTGTTAAATGACTCTGGTTTGAACCATGTTGTGTGAGGACACACATGATATTTAGACCCAACCATGTTAGTAAACAAACAACAAACTTGGTTAAAAGTTATAGAGTGGACAGGGTCTTTTAAGACAAGTACAAATGCTTCAACACCTGACCTGTGTGCCTAGCTTCTATCAATTCAGTAACTAGGAATCTCAAATTCACTGTGAAAATAATCTCAAGAGTTTTGGAGGGTTACCTATTGCCATATTTTGTAATGACATACTAATATATGGGGACTATATATTTTTGGGGGGAGGGGGTATGAATGAAGACTGTAGAAATGCTCTCACAAAATGAAAACAACTTGCAGAAATGGTTTATAATTGGTGTCATTCTTCAGCAATCACTGAAAGTGGGATTTCCATTCTGGAGGAACTCTGAATCAGCAGGAATTATGAGTCTGGCTCCTTGTTTTTATTCTTGGCTCTGTCATTGACTCCCTCTGTGATCCTGACTAGGGAAGGTGTTAAAATGTACCTCAGATTACCTATCTATAAAATATTGCAACTAAAGCACTTGCTTAACAATGGTATTATGAACTTTAAATTGTTTTTTTAAAGTTTGAGATCCTCTGAAAATAGGCACTATAGAAAAGGGCAAAATATTCATTTTACGCTTACTAATTGCAAAAGCTACAGTATTTTTATTTTTAAAAATGAACTGCTCCCTTACAGCTAATCTTACCTATATTTTTACTTTCTTCGTAAATGTTCTTGAGGATATTTCTCTCACAGTTTCAGGGTATCTGCACATCTATTCTACCTGTGGACCCTTGAGTGCACCCTTACTGGTTTCCAGCTCCCTGACATCTCTGGGAAGAGACCCGTGTCTCACTCCTTCCTGACCCAGGTTTTTCCAGCTGCACAGTTCCCTGACTAAACTGTGATATCCACAACAAGCCAGGCTACCTAAACAGACCAGGGTCTGCGCTTTGCTTTCTCTCCAAAAAGACTATGAACAGTGTAATTGCTAGCTGTTACAAATTCCCCCACAGCACTTTTGAGCACATTTATTCTAAAGGTAAAAGTATTACAGAAAAATAGTATTAAAAAAATAGAACAACCTGCACACATGCTAAAACGTGTATCAGAAGACTCCCCCAACTCCATCCGCAGACTCTGATACATATTAGTCTTTCAAACCCCACAACTGGATTTTCCCCATTTTTAAATTCAGAACCAGAACTCAGGCTGAGCAGTTCAGCTCAGGCCTTTGATTTCCATGAACAGACAATGAACAACATCCAGGGCTTAACTTCAAAAGGCTGGGTTTTTGCATAAATGGAGGTAGGGAATTTACACTAAACTCCCCTTAGATATTCACACTTATTGAACCAAAAGCCCACTTCTGTCCAGCACATTATAGCCCTTTGAACTCCCAGGCCTCACATTACATCTCCCCCAGAAAGGTTACATATAATCCTGGCCCACAATAAAACATAACAGTGTATTAAGGCTTTTTTGTCTATTGCATGAAATAGTCATATACAAATTCATTATACGACTGTGTAAATTTACAAAAATCTTTACCAAAGTAATGCAATGTTTGAGATCTGATTTGCTTTTAAATAGTAATTACACGTGGGCAAGGCAGAAGCAATCAAGCACAGAATGATAAACTATCAGCTCCCTCATCAAATCACAAAAGCCTCATCCTTCCAAATCACTCTGCTTCTATGAATGCTAATACTTCCATTGGCTGGTCAAATGCTTCTTGCTCAAATTCTAATCAAATTTCTTAAACCTTTTTTTCATAATCTATCTTGTGGTATAACAGTCATTGCCCACATGTATCTAGATGGTGGGTATACAGAAAGCAGTCCTAGGGTGCTGTACTGGCTCTCTCTGACTTTTGCTTCCATTCTTTCCCATCATACCCCATACCAGCTTATCTCTAACGTTTTCCCACTACAATTTTTCCTTGTTTTTTGGTTTGCTTTGCTTTCTTTTCACTTCCCTTTCCTTCTTCCCTGCTCCCCAGTTACTCTCAGAGATGCTGGAACTAGGGATGATGAGGGTGAGGCTGCATCCTCTGGCTTGAAGTACTAACAACCACCAAATACATGGTAAAAGCTTTCAGCACCCCCACTATAAAAATAGTTCAAGCACCTGTGGTTACTCTGCTTCATTCTGCAACCAAATGTGAGCAAGAGACTCTGCCAAGATATCTACGCATTACTTCAGAGACCTGCAATTTGTCAGTTACTCTTTGCTCCTTGCACATGAAGTAGAGAAGTAAAATACAAACAACAACCCAGTAATATAATAAACGTGCCAAACAAAGGAAAAATATAAATTACTTGAAATCTGTCTTCCTTTTTATTCACCCAGGAACCCGATACTGGCTTGAGCTCCACAGCTCTGTGGAAGTAATTCTTAGAGCTGCCTGTCTGAAAGCCTGCTCAAAACCACGTTATTAAACATCCACTTTCTCTCTCTTGCTCAAAAAAAAGCTGTAGACTTGAATAAAAAAAGAAAGCAACAGAGAGCAGAAGTGAGGCATCTACTTCCACTCCAACACTACTCTGTGAAAGTTACCTTTTGGATTCAGTTTTCTGGCTTACAGATGAATAGATAGTACATTATTCAGTTTCTAGTATTTTTAGTTTATTCCAGAGAAGCATTTTAAAACATTATAAATCCATACACCAGAGCCAACAATTACTCTTAACATGCATATTTTCTGAAAAAGAATGCACTTAAAGATGTGCAAGCCTCTCAAAAAAAAGGAGGACCGTTGCTAAGGGTCTTCCGCAAACTAAAATTAGTAACACTAGGGACACAGTATTTTAAAATATTCAAAATATTTCTACATTCCTATATGTGATGTCTATTTAATTATAGCAATGATTTCTCTGAGCCTATTGCAAAACAGTTATGAATCATTCCTGTAAGTGTGTTTTCATGACTAAACAACAAAAAACTAGAGTGTGTGATACAGCATGGCCAGAGGGCAGCGTAAGAGTGTTAGCAGGGGGCCTTATTCCCTGCCAAGGGAGGAAGGTTTGCTTTAGATTAACTAGAGCACCTGACTCCAGTCATGGGATATAAACCCCTGCTTCAGTCAGACAGGGGGTGGTAGTTGAAGGAGAAAGGCTGGATTGGAGCAGAGTGCAGATTGCAGAAGAGAAGAGTTTGTCCAGAGAGAAATAGAAGGTTTGGAGGAGTGCTGCGGTGGATTGGGAAGCCCAACAGAAACCCTAGGTAAGGGGCACCAGGCTTGTATAGAAGAGAGGCGAGAAGCCCTTCACAAGCTGACGGGTATGAGAGGGAAGTAACCCAGGGGAAGAAACCGCTAGTCAAGTGGTTCACCACAACCCCAGGGCCCCTGGGTTGGGACCTGGAGTAGAGGGCGGGCCCAGGTCCCTCCCTCTCCACTCCCCTCCTCCAAGGACACTAGGGGAGTGATTAAGAACTGGTCCAGAGGCAAGCAATAGCGCCCTGAACCTACCCCAGAGAAGAGAAAGCGCGAGACCCAGCAGAACAGTACCGGCAATTTGCCACAAGTGCTAGATATAGAAAGTAAGTCTAAATGGCGTAAGCCATAGGATCTTCATTTAAATTAACAGCAGACTGCTAAAACCTTTTGTTTCTGTAACTGACCGACTTTTTTAACCCTCATACAGCAGACTGGACCTTCAAATAATGACAGAAGTTTTTAAAATATTTTTTTCCTCCAAAGTTAAAAAAAATTTTTTTAAGTGTCAATACCTAAATATACATATATACATGAAAATAATTAATGCGGCCAAGATAATATTCTACCCCAATTTAGTCCCTGATTAAACAAAGCACTTAAGTACATGCTTAATTTTAAGCACAAATAGTCCCTGTACACTAAAGCCTATGCAGGGGAAAGGCTGGAGCAGTCCTGGGCCAGGAAAGCTCTGCCTCTCAGGCACTGCGGAACATGCTTCCAGGAAAAGGAGTGGTAGAAAGAGAGGTCCAGCAGCCTAGGCAGAAGGGAGAAGAGAGGCAATATCCTAGAAGGGTACTGCTCTACTGTAGTAGGAGAAACAGCTCTTTCCACCTAGGTCCAGCTGTGAGTCTCTCTCCTGTCCTTTGAGACATTGCCCAAGAGGTAGTGAGAACTGCGTGCAGGGGCATCAGAGGGTCGCCTGCTTTAGCCCTGAGACTCGGAGGTTAGAAGCAAAGGACTACAAGTGAACAGCAACCATGCCCCAAACAGCCATTTGGTGTGATAGGAAGGGCCCAGAGAAAGGTGAGCAGGCGGTGGGCCTAATGTAAGCCATCCCACACTATCACACTTTCAAAGGCCCTGGGTGGACCCAGGTTCCCTTACACACCCCAAATTCTCCTATACCTAGTCCTGGGATGGCAGGACTAGGGGGTTACTGACAAGTAGGCTGATCCAGCTGAACCCCATTCAGAGGGTTCAGGACAGATTGAACAAAAAAGGACTGGAGCATCAAGCCCTGACCACTAGGCCTGTTGACTGAAAAGAGAACCACAGCACAGTCCCCTTAAAGTCAACAGACAAAATTTTAAAATACAACTAATGGTTTTGGGTGCCAAACTTGAAATACTTTAAAAGGGCCTGACTTTTTTCAGATGGAGGGTGCTCAGCACTTTATGAAAATCAGGCCCCTTTTAAACATTTTAAGTTGGGTACCCAGCCAAAATCAGTCGTTCTTTTGAAAATCTTGGCCAATGGGCTTTAAAAAGAGAAACACGTGCTTAATTGCTTTGCCGAACAGGGTCTTAAGATTATTTTTTCTTCATTAGGTGAATGAAACCTTAAGAGCCAAGTGATCTGCTTTTATATAAATCACAATTGGAAATAAGTCAATAAAACAAAATCCGTCATTTCACCATTCAAAAGGATCAAATACACTGACTAGAAACCTGATCTAATGCCCACTAAAGCTTATGAATTTTTCCATTTACCTCAATGACCATTGGATCAGCCCTCTAAGACTTGCTTCTTCTACACACAGTTTTTGTACCCGTATTACACCTCTACCCCGATATAACGCGATCCGATATAACATGAATTTTGATATAACACGGTAAAGCAGCATTGCAGGGGGGCGGGGCTGCGCACTCCAGCGGATCAAAGCAAGTTTGATATAACGTGGTTTCACCTATAACACAGTAAGATTTTTTGACTCCCGAGGACAGCGTTATATCAGGGTAGAGGTGTGAATTTTTTTTAAAAAAATCAAAATAGTTACGCAGGTACCACTTTTAGTTTGGGTACAATGATACCAGGCTGGAGGAGCTTATTCCTTTTCTGTTATGGGAATAAGCTGTACAGGTATAAGCAACTCCATAAGGTATAGTTGCATTCATGGTTGGTGCGTGTATTGTAGTGCTAGAACAGTGCTGGTGCAGTTAAAGCAGTCCACATATAAAAGTTGTAGAAGCCTTTAGTCTTCGAACCTCAAAACACTTACGCATGTGCATAACTTCACGCATGAGTAGTTCCATTGACTTCAATGGGACTGCTCATTTATCTAAAGTTATGCACAATTTTAAGTATTTACAAGATCAGATTTACAAGAATCAAGTATGGCTGTGAAGTTTTCTGTATGTAAAACATACTAATGCAAACTGCACTAAAAAAATCACGTTAACTGAGTGAGATTTAATGGCCAAAGATAGGAGGTCAGACTAGATGATCTAATAATCCTTTCTGGCCTTAAACGCTCTTAATCTATATATAGGGTCTCTAGAAATAAACTACAGCCATTCTATATTTTAAAGTTACTGCTGCAAAGTTGGAAAGCCCAATATGCCAGGACAATACGTAAAGAGTTGAAGAACTTCTAAATAGTTTAAAATGTTCTGGGGTACTTGCAGTGTCCGAACAGAGGTCTCCATCTTGTACAAAAATCTTGACCCACAACATATGCCCATGAGATCTTCACTTAACCATGAAAGTGGCAACACAGAGGAAAACATTCCCTGTGAATTCTCCTGTTTTCCTTTATTTTCAGCTGCCTCTTATCCCTTGTTCTTTTTCTCAACTCCCACCACCAATCAAATTACAATTACATGCACTCTGCCCACTGCCTCTTAGCCATGACAACACAGAAACAGAAGTAAACAGTGGTCGAAAGTGATACTGACAATTTTCTCTCTGTTCTACAAGATATCTTAGAGGCAGCGCAATGTTGCTAGTATCATAATCTTATCTCCTTACACCTAAATCCAGTCTTTTACAAAACGTACTTTTTGAATGACTAAGGTCTTACACATTTCATCAAGAAATGACCATGCTTGTCAGTTTTTTAGACTGATATATTTTTCACCTCAATAACCAGTAGTTAAGACCACCCAAACATTGTGGATTCTGTACTTAATATATATTGTGACCTACAGCATTTTAAAGAACTTAATTCTAATAATTAATATTAGTGAATGATTGTTTTAAAATTAAATGAAAAATGGGAGTCAGGGGAAGGAAGAATAGTTATTTCTCATCTTTCAATGGTATTGTACAGATGGACAGAGTCTGACTTGAACATTTTACCTCATATTTTAGCAGACACAAAAGAGAAAATAATTGGAGGGACAGCAATATAGACGATCTGAAACCTTCTTGTCACAGCCCAGTCACAATAGCTGTAGCACTTAAACATACACTGAAGCCAGAAGGAGAAAGTAATTTATTGGAAATAACAAAACTAGACCAGAAAAAGTACTCAATCAAGACAACTGGAAGTTTAAATGTTTCATCTAGGAATCAACAATTTGTACAACTTGGATGAACAATCAGGGAGAGTGAGATGTATGACAGTTTATATGAATCTGAAATATTTCATCAGCAAGGGAAGATAGGATCAACCTTAGCAATCTAGTAATATCACAGCACAAGGCAGGGAAGATCCCAAAAGCATAATGCCTGGACTTATCAGAAAGTTCCTCTGTGATACAATCTCTTCCCAGAAATAGGAGTCAGTTAAGACAGTGAATTTTGCCTTAAATCAGTGGTTTTCAACCAGGAGTACGCATACCCTTCAGGGTATGCAGAGGTCTCCCAGGGTTATAACAACTCATCTAGATAATTGACTAGTTTTACAACAGGCTACATAAAAAGAGCTAGCGAAGTCAGTACAAACTAAAATTCCATACAGACAATGACTTGTTTATACTGCTCTATATACTATATGCTGAAATGTAAGTACAATGTTTATATTTCAGTTGGATTTATTTTATAATTATATGGTAAAAAGGAGAAAGTCAGCAATTTTTCAGCAATAGTGTGCTGTGACCCTATTGTATTTTTATGTCTGATTTTGTAAGCAAGTAGTTTTAAAGTGAGATGAAACTTGGGGGTATGCAAGACAAATCAAACTCCTGAAAGGAGAGGTTGAGAGCCACTGCTTTAAATGACTGGATATAGATGAGAAGAAGATGCTGTCCTGAACTTGATAAGTCTTTTGATGTCATGACTTACATCAGCTAGAGAACATTATCAGAAGGAGTTCAGGTGGGAGTAGGGACATAATTAAATTAGTAGGCCCAAGAAAGGTCACCCTTGTAACAAGAGACTTCCATTTAGGGTTACAGCAACTCATCTAGATAACTGCCCATTTAGCTTCTTGGTCTGGCTTAAGGAAGACATGTCCAGCAGAGCTCTAGCCACAAAAAATGCCTTACTTAACAAGGAGAGACGGGGGACAGAAAGGGCAGAGCCAGGGAAGCTCACACCCCAGAACTTTGCAGCAGCATTTCCTCATCCCTGGTACAAATACCCCAAATCCACAGAAACCTGCTGTTCAGTTGCCGAAGCCATGGTTGCAGAGAGTGATTTTACTACTCAGAGACCATCACAGGTGATGCTTTGGAAACTTGACACAGAAAACAGAAACCCAATATGACCAGTTGGTGCTGCTTTGCCATGAAAGGAACACATTCTTCCTCTCCGTGTTATCTGATTTCTTATATATTTGCATATACCACCATGAAGAGAGGAAACAAAAAACACACCCACCTCCCCCACCCTCACCACAAAAAAACCCCTACCTCCTACCTAAAGAGAAAATAACCTGGGGAATAGCCCGGGAGGCTGAGTGGGAGTTCAGAATTCCTGCCGCCTACAGTTTGAGACAGATCAGGACTGGGATGCTGAAAGGTGACTTGAGCTTACTAAAATGGCTGCCTCAAAATTCAGCACTTCCATGAGTCGACTGTGCCAATGTGAGTTTAAAGTAAGCAAAAAGTCCATCAAGTTTAAGGACCAAAGATCGATAAATATTTGACCACCAGTGTAATGCCAAAGCCTCAATGGAGCAATTCTAACATCCACTGTTAAACAGGCATGCTATAGTATATTCCAATTCAGTACATATGTTTAGCCAAAAAATCAAAATAACCTCCAAAAGAACATCTTGACACCAAAATCTTTAGTCAAATGATTTTTTTCCCCTACAGACTGGTTTTTTTCTTTCCTCTCCAGTGTGCCAAATTTTGAATTGAAATCATGAAATGAGGCATTTTATGCTAAATGTGCCCATTTAGTATTGCATGCAGGAATAACATCTCATTGCCTGGGTCACTAGATTTAAAACACCTTTTTGTAGGAAAAAGAGTGGCCAGTGTAAGGGTCGTTAGCAAATCATTGCCTGATTTCATGAAATCCTGCCTACAGACATTTCCCCAACCATGAGTATGGAAGGGAAAAATAGAAAATAAAAGGAAAAAGAGGTTATCTAATGTTAAAGTGACCGGATAGTAAGTGTGAAAAATCAGGACGGGGGTGAGGAGTAACAGGAACATATATAAGAAAAAGCCCTGAATATCAGGCCATCTGGTCACTCTAAGCTTCCTCTGTACATAATGATGTTCAGCCAGAACAAGTTTCTGAGCAAATAGTCACTGCTCCTTTCTCTTCAGTTCTTTGATACATATTTCCATTTGAAAAGCTGGGCTCAATTAGATCCATATTGCTTGCAGCAATTAAGGAAAGATGAAGGCTCATATTTCATGGTAATAATGTTTAAAGATACATTAGATAGAAGACGGTGGGAACAATTTTAGCTCTAACAGATGGAACTGTAGAAGTTTAGACACTAGCTCTTCCTTTTTGGGCTTAACAGAAGAGAAGAGCTTAATTCAACTACACTTTAGCAGCCAATGATGCCTTAACCAGCCAGGAAGTTAAATATGGAAGGTTAGAAGGTGAGAAGGATGACATCCACCAGGGCACGTCGCATTTATGCATTACTGTAAAATTCCCGGCCCTGAGATCTTTGGGTTGCTGAAAGTGGCTCTTCACCAGTTGCAGATTGTTAATACTACCTCATAACGCACAACTTTTTAGAAGTTTCTCATAAAAAATCTTCAGCCAGGTCAGGTCACAATATCTTTCCACAAAAGGAGAATTACTTATATTTTCATCTGAGAACTCTGTTGTATCAATCATTTTAAAACACCCCTTGGCCTTTGGTGGAGGACTAACTAAATGAGCAAAAACCTGATTTAGGGAAACCTCTAGAAAGACTCAGTAATCATGTCTGAGTCCACACAAGACTGAGGAAACTAACAGGAATCCAGAGTCCAAAAT
The DNA here is from genome assembly GCF_003597395.2 of Chelonoidis abingdonii. Lineage (NCBI taxonomy): Eukaryota > Metazoa > Chordata > Testudines > Testudinidae > Chelonoidis > Chelonoidis abingdonii. The sequence goes on along the minus strand of NC_133770.1, from coordinate 183,503,972 downwards.
TCTGCAATGTCAGTGCTTGCTTACACCAGTTCAAGTGTGATGCAACAGGCAACCCATCTGGTCAGATATATACCCATCTAAAAGGAATGATTTTGTTCTGATCTCAGATACATGAGTGCCTCTCATGCAGTCTTTCTGTTCTCTCTAGATTCTTCTCAATTTCATTACCTTACCGGCCCACAAGGACAGAGTAAACAGCAACACTGGCAGAGCAGCACAAAGTACACAAGCATATCTGCAATCACAGCAAACCAAATATCTTCACTGCAGTGTTGGTGGGGCACAAAACTCTGTTGCAGGTTTAACACTGCAGCATAGCCTTAGTTTTGGAGGATTCATTTCTTGTATACTATCAGAAAGATTTTTTTTAATGTGGGGTCTGATTCAGGACATCTGGGGCATGCTAACCTGTACAGTGTCCCTTCCAAAAAAATGTGATAGATGCTGTCATGGTACAAATCCCCACTCTGAACCTTAGCGTTCAAAAGATGGGGTACCAGCACGAATTCCTCTAAGCTTAATTACCAGCTTAGAACCTGTAGTGCTGCCACCAACCAGGAATTTCAGTGCTTGGCTTACCACTCTAGCGGTCCCCCAAAACCTGCCCGGGGGAACCCCAAGAAGCACCCAGAACCCTCTGGATCTTACCACAAAATGAGGTTTGGAGTAAAACCCCTTTCCCCCTGGCAGCTTACCTTCTTCCCAGGCTCCCCTCCCTGGGTACCCTGGAAACATCACTGCTGATTCAACCTCTTGAATCTTAAACAGAGAAGATCACCTTTCCCCTTTCCCTCTCTCTCCCCTTCCAGGGACTCTCCCTGCGAAGAGACAGTAACCCTAAACACAGAGAGAAATAGCCCTCTCCCCTTCCCTCCTTTCTCCCCACCAACTCCCTGTGAATCCAGACCCCGTCCTGGGCGTCTCACACCAGAATAAAAAAAAAACAATACAATCAGGTTCATCAAAACAAGAAACTTTTAATTAAGAGAGAAAAACAAGTAAAAATTATCTTTGTAAATTTAAGATGATTAGGTACAGGTTTTTAGCTATCGCACTGGAATACCCTCCAGCCTAAAGTATTCAGTACAAATTAAATCCTTTCAGCAAAATACAAATTTGAACTCCTTTTTTCAGCAAATGCTACAATTAACTCCTCCAGCCAAAACACACCTTTGAATCTCCTTCAGCCCAAATGCACATTGATGCAAATAAAGAAAACAAATATAAGCCTAACTCGCCTTATCTACCTATTATTCACTGTTCTGATTATAAGAGCCTGTACTGGAGAGATTGGAGAGAAACCTGGTTGCAGTCCGGTCACTCTCAGAACCCAGAGAGAAACCATCACCAAAAACTAACAGCACACACAAAAACTTCCTCCCTCAAGATTTGAAAAGTACCTGTCCCCTGATTTGGTCCTCGTTAGTGACAGCAAAGCTTACTGAACTTGTTAACCCTTTACAGTCAAAAGAGCTATAAAGTACTTCTGTTCTATTAACTCCTACTATCTGTTTATGACAGACGCATTCTGGAATCTCTCTTTTGTTGAACTGCTACTCAAAAACTTGGCTGTAATCATCAAAAAGTCAAAATACTATTACTCTAACGTCACAATAATATGATAAAGTTCTCATAACAGTTTCAGAGGGTGACATTTTAATTCTAAAATTGTAAATCTGTCAAAACAATACCAGCCTTGTTTCGTAGAGCACCACTAAACAAAACAAAACAAATAAAAATAGGTTTCCCTCCAAAATAGAAACAGAAGGTACAGACATGGCCTTGTGGTCCAAGCAGACTTGGGAGCCAGGAACAGCTGAGTTTCAATCCCAGTATGGCAAACAAATTCACCAGCTGGTACACCGCATTGTGGCTAGGAGCAAAGTTGCATATTTTTTCCCCTGTAGTCCTGCTGACCAAGTCCACTTATTGTCCTGTGACTTGGCCCTCCAGCAGGGTTACCTTTGGTCTCACCCCCTTTGAGATAAACCAGGGTTTTCACCCTAAAGTCCCAAGATCTCACACCAAATCGACAGCCCTGATCCAGTCCCAATAGTCATTCCAGTCCCAGTTTGGCTGTGGGGGGAACCCTCTGTCCTGGGTCCTAGCCCAAGGACCCTTGTAGCAACCACCAAAAGTCTGTATGGTAAGACCTCCCCAGGATCAACCCCCTAATCCCAGTTCTTAAGCCACAAGGAAAAGGAAACTAAATGGACAAAGAACAGCACCAGCTTTTCTGTCCTACCAGGATCCTCCAGCTATCTATCCTACTACTCTGCTCACAGGTAACCACAAATTGCTTGGCTCTCTGCTCAGTTCTTTTCTGGGAGCTGAGAACGAGAGGCCTATCTACTTCCCCAGGCTAGGGCCTTCTCAACTGAATGCCTTCCTTTTTAAGGTTCCTGCTCCAACAGCGGCATGCCTCACAGGTGCTGCAGGGTGGCGGAAGAGGCTGCCTGAACCCAAAGATGCTATTTAACTCATTCTTGCCTGGCGTGGGGTTTGTATACCCAATCAAACCCAGCTCTAATATTGCTTCCTCCTGTGTCCTAGGGAAATTAACCACTTCCCTGTTTCTCAGCTTCCCCATCTGTAAAATGAGAATATTGAGACTTAATTAGCTACCCAACAGAGGTGGCAGGGAGTGAGGAGTAAGGCCTCATCCTACTCCCACTGAAGTCAATGGGAGTTTTTTTACTTTATTTCAGTGAGAGCAGGAATAAGTTTATAAAGAGCTTTGAAAATGAAAAGACCCGCTCCCCCCACAATCAGTCACACTTCTTATCAGCAGAAGCAAACAGACGTCTAACAAGTCTGCTCATTCCATTTTGAGTTACTCAGAATCATAGGCATTGTCTACACTTGCGGCCACACGTAGGGTACGTGCAGCTACACGCCACAGTGAAAGGCAGTCCGTGTCCACACGCAGCTGGGCAGGGAAGAGGCAGTGGGCAAAGGCTCCAGCAGTGGGACACTCCACTACAGCACTGTAGACATGGGAGGCATGCACAGAGTCAAATGGGGTATATACCCTGGGGTTCTAATGCCCTAATCAGTGCCCCTCCATCTACGCTGCTATTTATACCCATGCTAGGTGGGCATATAGCAGCGGGTAGAGTACAGACACTAAGTGTGGACCTACCCATAGATTTTAATGCCAGAAGAGACTGTTATGATCATCTAGTCTGACAGCATACATAACCAATGATAATTCCTGCGTGAAGCCCATAACTCCTATTTGTGCTACATCTTATATCTTAGAAAAATATCCCATATAGATTTAAAATCTTGTAGCCTGATGTACCAAGAATCACTTCATAGGGACTTGTATATGTGATAATTATGTACAGGAACAAAGACTTTATGAAAACAGACAAAGAAAACATGCAACAGAATTACACAAATGATTATTAAGTTTGTGCTTTAAAGACGTTTAGAAATTCAAAAGTTAGGCAGCTCTGTTGCAAGCAAACAGAATAAATATGTTAACTCAGGGCTTAAAAAATAAAACATTGCCAAATGAGAGCTTTTCATGGTGAATGTGGAATGGGAATTAAACCTTCAATTTGTGAAGAATTTAAGCTTTCACTTCAAATAGGTAAGTGTCTATTCTTTATGGTTGTGAAGCTAACCTACAAATACAAAATGAATGGATCACAGTGACTAGGTCCAATTCCAGAGGCAAGGACATAGTCTCCAGCAAGTATAAGATAAAAAGAAGGCATTTCTGGCTAATACTACTCAGCCAAGGTGTGTGCTGCACATTTCATTAGGGCAGGGGTCGGCAACCTTGCAGAAGTGGTGCGCTGAGTCTTTTGCACAGTGGCAGTATCATAACCAATGAAGTGAATCTGAGGTGTGATTATTGCTACTTGAAAATCCGCTCCTCTCCCCCTTCCTGGTGGTAGATGGTACAGTACTACTGTAGACAGCAGAAACTGTTACCTGCTCATCTCTTTTTGTTACATTCACTCTAATTTAAGGTTTTGCGTGCCTGTAATACATTTTAATGTTTTTAGAAGGTCTCTTTCTACAAGTCTACAATATATAACTAAACTATTGTTGTACGTAAAGTAAAGAAGGTTTTTAAAATGTTCAGAGGCTTCATTTAAAAATTAAATTAAAATGCAGAGCCCCCCAGACTGGTGGCCAGAACCTGGGCAGTGTGAGTGCCACTGAAAATCAGCTCGCGTGCCGCCTTCGGCACGCGTGCCATAGGTTGCCTACCCTTGCATTAGGGTGTGTACCCAGGAATTTTTTTTTCTAAAGGAGAACATTTATTGAATACTTAATCATAAAGAACATTATTTTTATTCATCAAACAAACTAAAGAAACTAAAACTTAACTAAACTTGATTTTTTTTAAATTAACAACTAAACTTTACTTAAAAAATACAGACTTAAAAAAGGAGACACAAAATACCAAATTTTTGCTGCAGTGATAACAGAGGTATACAAAGATACAGTCAATTTTCATGATCTTTATCTTTAACCAGATATGAGCTAATCCAAATTGACCAAAACAGATTAAGGTTTCTTCATCTTCCTGTCCTAGAGAATGAGATGTTGTGCACCAGATGTTAAGGACTTAAATTCCTCAATCACATCATTGAAATTAACTGACGAAGCCAAGTCTTGTTCAATGTACAAAATCATGAGTGAGCTGAGGTGCTGTTGGAACATTATACTTCTTAGTTTTTTACATGTGCTAGTTTTGAAAAGGCTCTTTCACGCGAACAGCTTGTAACAGGTCAGATTGCAAAGCACTGAATAAATTTGTAAAAGGCCTGGAACACGGAAGACCAATCTGATTCCTTTAGCCAAATCAAGCCACTCTCTGGTGGCGTTCGTAGTGCTACCTTTAGGAACAGATCCGTCATAACCCCGAGGCAATCCAACTTCAGCTTCCAACTCATCCAAGGACACTTTAAATTTGTTGGCAATGATTCTTATATCGTCCTTGCCAATGTCTAAGCTCAGCAGTTTTCCCATAGCAGTCACAATTTTACAAATCATCTGTTCAAATCACTGGTCAATGCTGGTAATCATTGAGTCTAGGAGTAGGTAAAATGAAGTTATTCTCTCCCGCTCCTCTTTTGTATCAAAGTGATGCTGGAACTCAAATGTGTCATCAATATGAGTGGACGTTTTTCTCTTAACTGGGGGAAATTGATATATCATTCTCTACACACATATTCGTACTGTCATTGAAAACAAATTGAAAATATTCTGGGCCACTTCTCATCGCAGCCAAAGAGTTACGCAAGCTTTTCACCCCTATCACTGCAGTAAATAAGTTGAGATCTGGAGCCTGAAGGGCCTTACTCACTTTTACCACCATCTGCAGAATAGGGTGCATCATGTGAAGGACAAAGATGAGCTTTTATTTTAGCATCAGGAAGGCGAGTTGTTTCGATAATCTCTTGTAAAGCTTGTAAAATGATGGAGTAGTTTTGTTTTACAGCAGCCACTGCTTCTGCTCTGCATGCCTATCTTGTGTTTGACAAGGACTTCAAAGTCTTCAACTGGGATCCTACATTTGTGAAATCTTCTCCATTACTGCATGCCGCACAGGAGTCTCCTCCATGAAGGCATAAAGAGTCTGAACACCACCAAAAAAAATGAAAGACAGTTCTGTTTTGTTTACTTGAAGTGCACGCATCTACTAGGACAAGGTTCAAACAATGCGCACAGCAGTGTACGTAGAGTATTTCACTGTTTCCTTCTTTATATTTCATTTGGACTCTGCAGTACATCCAGACATCAAAACAGACATGTTTTGAGCCATCAAAACAGACATACATCACTGATGGCCAGTCAATTTTGAGAATGCCAAGGACGTCATTTAACTGGTCAAAAATAGATTGAGGATCAACTGTTAATAGTCTCTGAACAGACAGAAAATGCTCAACTGGACTCTGTTTTTCATTGTCAAAACACCTCACGACAATGGACATCTGCTCATGGTGTTCACAGTCAGTAGTGTCATCTACAATCATTGAGACCATTTTTCCATTTAGTGAAGACACAATCTTTTGTTGTACAACATTGTGCAAGGCCACAATTAAATCATTTTGGATGCGATTACTCAGATAGGTAGCGTTTTGAGGAGATTGTTGCACGTGCTTTGCCATTACGGGGATCATATTTTTGGAGCATATTGACAATATTTAGAAATAAACCTCTCTCATAATTGTCAGCTTTTTCATTGTGACCCTTGGATGGTCTCCCACCTTTCGCCAAACAGAGAACAATGTCAATCAGTCGCTCCACTACACTTTGGTTATGGCACCGTTGTTCTTGTTTAGACAGATAAGCCTGCTTCCCTCATCAACAATACATCGGTAGGCTTCCCTTCATTAAAACTTTACCACGAAGAACAGCTCAACACATGAGATTTTGACAGTTGGTGGTTTTAAAAACATTCATTAGCCATATGCCATTTTCTGAATCCCTTATCAAGAAATGCTGGATCAGCGTGACCTTTGTTTGCTGCATCATTAGAGGAGAAGAAACGGCAGTAAAAGCAAAATGCTGCATTCTTTGATGGGCTATATTCTAACCACCTATACTTTTCATACCAATCAGACTGAAAACTTCTTTGTTTATTCCCTATTTTACTTCTAGGAAACATGCTCAATCTAGGCTAATAAGGACCTCTAGATAATCGAGACTGGCGTTCTAATCTATTTTTTGGACTATCACAGACTGGGTCATCAGATGGAATGTTTAATGGTTTTGAATAGGAATTACACTGACCTGAACAGAGACAAATTCTGTTTCTGTTGGTCACTACTTAGTTTATTGCACGCACTGGAACTGGTGGCGACATTATCTTCATGTAAGTTCTTAACCGAGGAGTCCGAGATATTTGAAATAGTATCAGCACATTCATTATAATTCAGTTTGTCTGTTCCTTTTCTTATCTTAACAACAAACCAATCCATATTTTAAAATTAAAAGGAGATATCATATGATTGAATTAAAAAGTAAGGCCACAGGCTTGTTATGCTATTTCGGTAGAGTACACGTGACGAAGATTAGAAACACTGCAGGCACTGCACTGGGCACGCCTGACGCAGCTGCTTATACAGGTCAAAGAATTTTCTAGAATAGTAGTCGGAGGGGGAGGAGAGGACCAATGGTAATGCGGTGCCGCAGCAGTGGGGGGAACATGCTGCGAGCGAACGCGGACTTTCCATCCATTTCTACAACATCTGTATTATCCAATTCAGCGCTTATTGCATAATACAACAATCCATACTTTAAAACTAAAAGAGCGCATCATGCGATTAAATTAAAACGCAAAGCCAATTTTTTTGTGTGTGGAGACATTAGGGCGTGCCTAATCACACCCAGCACACCCCGTACGCACGCTTATGCTACTGAGTAGTGAGGAGTCCAAACCGACTGTACTAAAACCTCAGGGCAAACAGCCTCTCTGGAGGGTGAGGTTATATATCATGGTAGATCATCAAATTCCTTTCATTTGCCTATCATCACTTCCATCTTTCCAGATTTTATCTTGAGCTCTCTCTCTGTCATCCTAGGTCCCTGTTTTCTTCAGGCACTGCAGTGGGCATATTGCACAGTCTATGAGTGATGAAGAGATATTGATGTTAATGGCACTCTTGAGTATCTTTCCATGATTTCACACAGTGACTTTATACATGAACTGAACACGAGAGGTGACAAGACTGAGGATTGCAGGACATCACAGATTAAAGCCCTTATTGAACAGCTTACTAGTTACTGAAATATGATCAGTTCTTCTCCCTACCTCCCCATTATGGTAGGATGTCTTTTGCTTTTTAAAATGTTTTATTTTGGGAAAGCAAAATCAAACTACACACATTTTACATGGTACTTTGCCAGAATGAGGCAGACATTATAGTATGTTGTACATGAACTACTTGAGTTCAAGACAACTCATGTTAGACCTGACTGAACACTCTATGCAAATATTCCTAATACAGACATTTCTAGTGCACCTTAATTCACACTTTTGCTGTTGCAGCCAATTCATACCTTAATGGACACAAGAGAAGTGAAAGAAGAATGGAACATTAAGAATTTTAGCCACTGACTTTTCAATGTTCAAAATTCATTTACTGCAGTTAGCTAAGCTTAGTATGTAAGGCTGGAACGGTGTTTGGAGATGCTGACAGTATCTATATTCACTATGTGCTTTCTTGCCAGTGATTAGCAACAATACTTTGTACTACTTTAGCTCTTTTAATCCACGGATTTGAAAGCACTTACCAAACATTAATGAATTGAGGCTCTCAGTATCCTATGAGGCAGATATTACTATTATGTCCATTTTACAGATGGAGACAGAGAAGTAAAGTGACTTTCCCCAGGAGACAGTACGACTGTGATGAACCTGTATTATTAGAACCTGGTAAAGTCTTGTGCTTCAGTTACAACAGCAAGCTTCCTTTCCTAAGTTACACTGGAGTTCAATGTATTGCATAAATTTTTTTTTTTTTCATTTGAATTAAGAATGGTCAAACTGTTTCTCTCATTTATATGTAACATAATCAGGTCCAAGATATTTGTAAATTAAAAAGTCTTGGTTTTTCAGTTGTAGCTTTATTCCAAACATTATTAAAATTATCTTAATACTTAGGAGCCTCGGTCATGTACTAGGACCCCATTGTATAGGCACTGTACAAACAGAACAGAAATATGGTCTCTGATCCCAAGAGCTTACAATCTAAGTGCAACACAAGAGACAACAAGTGGATACAGACAGACCCATGGCAGAGTACAAGGAAACAATGAGACAGTATTGGTCAGCTTGACAGGCAGTTGTCTGAGCACAACAGCAGCCTAACCGTTGTCATGGATTTTGTACAGCTCATGGCAAAGAAAAGTTTTAAGAAGCGATTTGAAGGAAGATGATGAGTTAGTTTTGCCGATGTTACGGGGAGCTCCTCCAAGCGAGGAAAGCCATATGGAGGAAACATAAAAGTTCTTGTTTGAAATTTAACAAGATGACAATAGGGTGCATTATGGGTCAACCAGAGACAGGGGTTGACCTTTCTATAGTGAATGAGAGATGATAGGAAGAGTGGGGACATGCAAGGGTCCATAGGTAGAGAAGTCTGTCTATAAATATTGTTATTCTGCTTAATTTTTCTCCCTGTCTTTGATAAAAAAAGGATCTATTACAATTTTCTTCTTATTTTGACTACTTTACATAGTGAAAACAAGGTGTATTTAGCACAAACTCTTTTTGTAGCTTTTTCCACACACGCACCCGTCATTTATAAATCTGATCACTGGCAAATTACCGTCACCTGAAAAAACAGTATGTACAACCACGTCATGAAAACATTTTCCTCTACAAGCAGGGTATGTAAATTACAATATTACCAAACAGTAGTTGGCTTGTAAGTTTGTGGAATTTATTATCCTATTTATTTTAAATAGGAAAGACATTTATCTAAGGAATCTCTAAACTGGAAAGACCATTTGGTAATTCAAATACAAAAGAACTGAAAGAAGGAAATAAACACTTTAGGTGAAATTGTGTATATTTTACTTTGTTTCATCATCATTATATGAAAGCTTCTGTATTTTAAATTACTTTTTCAGTTTTATACAAATATTCTTTTCAATCTTTCAATATCCTTAAGAATTTGATTGCTTCTTCAAATGATATCCATCAGAATCTAGCTCATACTAGCAACTGGTTCACCTAGGTACAACATATAGACAAAACATAAAATAAATAATAGTTTTTCTAAGAAGAAAAGTGCATTTCTACTCTGTAAAGAGACTTTGTTAAAAATGGTAGCAGATGGTTCTCCACTTATTGTCTCAATTATTTCCATATCAAATTCTGTAACTGCCAGTCTCTCAAACTTGGTCTAAAAGCTGAAAGTCAAGTCACTACCAATAGTAGATTCTGAAGGCCAAATGTTGTCATCACTTGGACCTCTGTAACCACATCATCTTCAAATTGTACACTCAGTTACACCTTTGCAACCCTATTGCCTTCAGTCAGGCTGCACAGCTGTAATGAGGCGCATAATTTCAGCTATGCCGGCTGCATGCATGGCCCTGGACATAGTTAACATTTTGGTTGATTGTGCCTAGTTTACTCTCCCAGAGCTGTACTGCTTTTAGACTGCAAGATTGACAATAAAAAACAATATTGTGTTATCATCACTTAAATAAGCAGTTATAAACTGAACTGAAGATACACAGGGATCTAGGATCTACTAAATAAGAATGTGCCAGAAGTGATTAAAGTTTAGTATAAAGTCTGAATTGTGAAAATGAAAGAGTCTCTAAATTTGAAAAGGAGACTCAAAGGATAGCACTACAGCTTTAAGCTTGATGATTTTATCATTTAATCATTTATTTTTGTTTTTTTCACCCTTTACAAATATTTGGTGAAATGTCAAGGCCCTGATGCAGAACAACAAAAGCTTGCACCCAACTTTTCCTAAAAAGGCCCTCTGGTTGCTTCTCTTCATGCTAAAAGTTTTCATTTCTTCCACTGATTGAACCTGTACTTTGCAAACATTAGTTAGGATACAACATCACCTCTATGATGTAGGCAAATGTAATCTCTATTTTGCAGACAGGCTATCAAAGTCTGTAACTATGACCTGTAAAAAAAAATTATGAAACTCATATAAAAAAAATAAGCAACTCTGATCCAGGCAACATCAAAGATTCACCAAACTGTCCAACACCTGCAACAGGTCAGATAACACTTCGAACACACTATCAAGGAGGAGAAGAATGCCTTTAACATTTGACACAAAGCACCAATCTCCTATGCTACTGCTGTCAGCCAACCTTACATGACCACTAGTCTCTGCCACACAGATTTCATCTGTCAGAGGTCATCTGTATTTTAAAATAACTGATAAGTGTCCTCTCATAATCCATATAAACCAATCACAGGTTGATCATCATGGACAAAAGATAGTTATTAATAATCAATTAATGCCTAGTATGAGCTGAAATGTCAGTACAGACTTAACTTTATCCACCTCAGCAATCAAAGTTATTGGGACAACTCAAGTGGTTAACTTTAAACAAGTGTTTGTTAACATGACTGGGTGTTAGCACAGCATTTGCTCTACAGTCATGCATTCTATTGGCATATCCCTAAACCCAGCTAAATCAAAGGGAGACTTTCCACAGACTTCAAAAGGCTTTGATCAGCTTTGCCATAAATGGTATTTGCTTTTTTACCTTTCTGCTGGTCTTCTGTCTCATTAAGTTCTTTTTGTGCTTCTTCAATTTTATCTGTTTAAGAAAAAAATACATCATATTAAAATATAAAATAAAGCTGTAAAAAAGTCATTTCTTGAAAATATCTGCTTGCTGTTAATATGCTAACTACTTTCTTAGATTATCTCACTGACATGTACAGGCAATATATCATTCACATGTAAATAAATATATCGTGTAAGTCATACAAGACATTATAGTAATACTGCCAAGTAAAATCTTACTGTGTTGTACTAGCACCTACATTTGCTAAATTGCTACTGATATATTAACATACACAGAGTAAGAACTACAGGAATAAAAGCATTGCTATGGGATATGCAGTTGATAAGTAAACCACAACATGTTCACATTATCTGCAGTAACTCATGTAGCCCAATGGACTACATAAAAAAAATAGGCATTAATGTGAATTACTGACATGTAAAACATTTTAACACATCTTAGAAAACATCAAGTGCTGTTAAAATGTTACAATGTTATTACAGTATTAAGGGTTATGGTAATATAAATCACAAACAAGATTTGTTTTTCCATACATATTGATGTGGGTAGAACCAAAAGGCCCAACAGCACTTCCCCATGGTAAAGCCCAAGGACAAGGCAAAGGGATGGAAATTGTTTCATTAGCTGTGTGTGGTTTATCCAACTATGGAACTGTCCTACATAACCCATGGACCAGCAGGAGGGCCATCTGTGCAGAGAATCTGGAGGCAGGGCCAGCTCTAGCCATTTCGCTGCCCCAAGCATGGCGGCACGCCGCAGGGGGCGCTCTGCCGCTCGCCGGTCCCGCGGCTCTGGTGGACCTCAAGCAGGCGTCCCTGCGGATGCTCCACCGGAGCCGCGGGACCAGCGGACCCTCCTCAGGCACACCTGCAGGAGGTCCACCAGAGCCACCTGCCGCCCTCCTGGCAACTGGCAGAGCGCCCCCTGCGGCATGCCGCCATGCTTGGGGCAGTGAAATGGCTAGAGCCGGTCCTGCCTCCACGGGCTTTGTGGAAAAAAAGGTGGTGGTGGGGAATGCTGTTATAGAAGTAGCTGAGCCTGTAGTCCACAAGGGAGCAGGGAATCTGCACACACATCTCTTCCCGAGGAAGACTGCATGAACCCAATCAGGTTCAAAAACTTCCGCTCTAGGTATAACTATACCTCAGTCTCATCTTAAATAAGACATATCACTGGGGAAGCTAATCTCAGTTCTTCCGCATCTGTGATGTAGTATCTTTTCCATGCGTTCTACGTAAATCTTATAGATGCATATAACACCTTAGGGAGTCAGTTTGTTTTTTAAATTTAATGTCCCCAAATACGCAACAACACACACACACACACACACACACACACACACACGGGTAAACTTGGACATTTCTATGCAAACACATAAAACAAAGTAACTGAAGATATGAACCAATTCAAGTTTTACTTATCTATCAAGACCTGAGTTCAGATTATAGCATTTAGATACGAGGTAAAATTTTCAAAAGCACTTCAGTGATTTAGGAGGACAAGTCCCATTGGATAGCCCATAGTTGGTGGTGAGGCAGAACTCCACTGCTGCAGGGGAGTCACTGAAGCTCTCTGGCTGTACTGGTGAAGTGCACTGAAAGGGTGTAGTACACTCAGATCTCTTGATTTTCACACTGGAGGGATGGAACCTTAGCTCTGGATACTCCTCACCCTCTTTCAGGTAAGTTGTTCCTGGTAGTAGCTAGCGTACTCTCAGGAGAACAGGAGCTGCAGTTCCGGCTGGCCTTACCTCCTCCCACTACCCAATGTGAGGCCATGTAAGCGTCCATCATAATCTATCCCCCAGTGAACTTTTCCATGACAGACTCTGCCTTCTTACTGTCTTTCCTAATATCTGAGAGACAAAACAATAACACACCATAAAGATTTGTTAGGGTTTGGCTCACTGGCACTATTTGGAAATAACTGTTGTAACAGCCTGCAGTTATTTTTCAAAATTTTTTTTTTTTTAATTTTGAAAAAAAATTAAAGGAAGAGAACTATAATACAAATACTCTTTTATGGGTTTGGAAAGTAAGTGCTGTACGAGTTATTCCATCTTGTACTTTTAATTCTCAGAACTAACAAGACACAGGATTTATATTCACTATGCACACAGGGGCCCGATCCTTCAAACATTTACACTTCTGAGTAACATCACTCCTGTAAACAGTCCCAGACAATACAATGGGATAGCTTGTGCACATTTAAAGGACTGACCCCCAAATTTATATCAAATTAAACAGCTGAAAAAGACTACAACTGTAGTCCTGCAGGTGAACTCCTGCCCCCATTCAGGTCAATGGGTTTCTGTCATTGACTTTAGTGGGAGCCAAATGTGACCCACAGCCTGCAGCAGAAAGTTTTATTTAAAATCTGTTATTCGTTTAGTTGTGATTAGTTGCTTACCATAAACATTAGCAAACCAGAAAACAGCGATATGGAAGCATATGTCATACATATTAGATTCTTGTAGATACTCAAAAATTAAGTACATTACATATAAAAGATTGTCTCAAAACCAAATCAACATTCAGTAATTTGTATAGCGGGCCTGATCCTGTGAGGTGCTGAGTGTCTCCTTCGAGTGGGAGTTGAGGCTTGTCAGCAGCTTGCTGCATCAGGCCCCCAATGATGAATCTATTGCAAGAGGCAGCATTAAGGAGTTGTTCACATATCTAGTCATGCTGACTGACTTTATACAATACAGACTTTATATACTTATATCTTCTCAGAGTTGGACATAACTGAAATGTACCCTATTTTTATTTCAATGCTTTCCCCTAGGAAGAGATCTGTCAAAGACAATTACTAAAAAAATGTAAAATATGAATCATCAAAGGTGCAGTTTTTATACATCCCTTTAACGATTGCTTTCATGGGAGAGAGAAATACAACCTCTTTGACAATCTCATTTTACTGTTCTTCTAAAGATTAGTTTTTAAGTAATTAAAGAAATGTTCAAGATAGTTAAGTCCCAGGCAGACCGTGAAGAGCTACAAAAGGATCTCTCAAAACTGAGTGACTGGGCAATAAAATGGCAGATGAAATTCAGTGTTGATAAATGCAAAGCAATGCACATTGGAAAACATAATCCCAACAATACTGATAAAATGATGGGGTCTAAATTAGCTGTTACCACTCAAGAAAAAGATCTTGGAGTCATTGTCAATAGTTCTCCGAAAACATCCACTCAATGTGCAGCAGCCACCAAAAATGCAAACAGAACATTGCGAATCGTTAAGAAAGGGATAGATAAGATAGAAAATACCAGATTACCTCTATATAAATCTATGGTACACCCACATCTTGAAAATTGCGTATAGATGTGATCACCCATCTCAAAAAAGATATATTGGAATTGGAACAGGTTCGGAAAAGGGCAACAAAAATTATTAGGGGTATGGAACGGCTCCGTATGAGGAGAGATTAATAAGACAGGGACTTTTCAGCTTGGAAAAGACGACGACTAAGTGGGGATATGATAAAGATCTATAAAATCATGACTGGTGTGGAGAAAGTAAATAAGGAAGTGTTATTTATTCCTCATAACACAAGAACTAGACATCACCAAATGAAATTAATAGGCAGCATGTTTAAAACAAACAAAAGGAAGTATTTTTTCACACAATGCACAGTCAACCTGTGGAACCTCCTTACCAGAGAATGTTGTGAAGGCCAAGATTAACAGGGTTCAAAAAAGAATTAGGTAAGTTAATGGAGAATCGGTCCATCAGTGGCTATTAGACAGGATGGGCAGGGATGGTGTCCCTAGCCTTTGTTTGCCAGAAGTGAGGAATAGGCAACAGGGAATGGATCACTTGATGATTACCTGTTCTGTTCATTCCCTCTGGGGCACCTGGCATTGGCCACTATCAGAAGACAGGATACTGGGCTAGATGGACCTTCAGTCTGACCCAGTATGGCTACTCTTATGTTCTTATGTACTTAACAGTTGAAGCACTAAGATATTTTATTAATATCTATATGACACATTTTAAAGTATATTACATCACGGGGATTCACAGGCAATCTGGAAATGAACACTGTCTACATTCTTCCAGCCCTAACTGATATTTGTGAACCAGATAATCTTTAAGATTCCTAAGATGTTAATTAGCAATCCAAAACGGTAAGTGGGATATCCACCTCATTTCCCCATATGTTTTGGCATATACACAGCACATAAGACATAATGTTTGCCTTTCTTCAGATAATTTAGCAGGTTTTCCATCTAAATGTATATTTGAATATACTAAGAGCTACAAAATTGCATTCTATTTAGATCTTCAGGAGGACTATTAAGAAGTATTAAATGCATTCTGTTTTTCTTATTTCAAATAAACTATAACAAGTGCCCATCAGAAATTCCTAACCACTTGTAGCATAGTCTGTTACCTTAAGCAATGAGAAGCTGATAATCAAAATAATAACTAGGTAACTACACATTCTGCATGGAGTCAAGACATTTTTTTCACTTCCTGCAAGTCCCGCTATATCCCTCAATAACTTACTATAACTTTTGCATACAAGTGTTTCTTTGCAACATATGCATCAATACAGATGAGTTTCAAGCATTCTGAACTTAGAAAAACTTCAATATTGTACTGACAGAGAGCCACTCTGAAATACAAGGAGTCTGGTGGCACCTTAAAAACTAACAGATTTATTTGCCCAAAAAAATCTGTTAGTCTTTAAGGTGCCACTAGACTCCTCGTTTTTGTGGATACAGAGTAACACAGCTACCCCAGATTCTGAAATACTGAACAGAGTGGCCAAACAAGCAAGAATAATGCAACACAAAATTTACTTCCATCACATATTTGACAAGTGTTGTTTAATTTTTAATCATAATTATAATTTTAATTATTTTTAAGATTTAATTTTAACACATCATAACACTTTACTACAGCACTCTTACTAAATCTTTGCTGAGAAGTGAGAATGAGAAGCTTCCAAATTTGTTTGTACTTGAGGTGTATGGATTAGCATGGGTCTCTAATTTACTAAAAATTTCATTGAGTACTACATGTTTGCAGCAATACTTACCAGACAAATACCTTTACTAATCATGTATAGAACACTGCAAATGTTCATAGCACTTTATAAAACTGAACAAGGTATGTACCCGGCCTCAAGGATTTTACACTCTAAGGCCTAGTCTACACCTAAAACGTATGTCAGCCTAGCTACATCGTGCAGGGCTGTAAAAAATTCCATGCTCTGCACACTGCCGGTCTGAGGTTCCGGCCACCAGCCCTGCTCAGTCCACCGCTGGTGTGAGGTCCCGGCCACTGGCCTTGCTCAGCCTAGACTGGCAGCGAGCTGAACAGGGCCTGAAATCCTTGTCTGGGGTTCCAGACACCAGCCCCGCTCAGCCCGCTGCCGGTCTGGGGTTCCATTCACTCAGCTGACAGCTGGCTGAGCGGGGCCAGCGGCCAGGACCTCAGACCGGCAGCGGGCTGAGCGGCTCAGTCTGCTGCCAGTCTGACGTCCTGGCTGCTGCCACCACTCAGCCCACTGCCGGTCTGGGGTTCCGTTTGCCAGTTCCTGCCAGCCAGGATCCCTGCCACCAGCTCCCCTCAGCCTACCACCAGCCTGTGATTCTGCTCACCCAGACTGGCATGAGGCTGAGTGGGGCCGGTGACTGGGACCCTGACTGGCAAGGGGCCGGCAGCCGGAACCCCAGACCGGCAGCCGGCTGAGTGCTGCCAGCACCCAAGACTGGCAGCGGACTGAGCCACTCAGCCGCGTGCCGGCCCCTCTCAGCCCGCCATTGGCCCCCTCAGCCCACTGCTGGCTGAGTGAATGGAACCCCAGACCAGCAGCAGGCTGAGCAGGGCCAGCGGTTGGACCCCAGACTGGCATGGGCTGAGTGGGGCTGGTGGCTGGAACTCCAGAGAAGGATCCCAGGCAAGGATCACACTAAATTGATAATATCTGCATTTTAATTGTATTTTAACTGAAGCTTCTTAAATATTTTAAAAACCTTATTTACTTTAAATACAACAATAGTTTATTTATATAATATAGACCTTCTACAAACATTAAAATGTATTACTGGCACGCGAAACCTTAAATTACAGGGAACTTGGCACACCACTTCGGAAAGGTTGCCGACCCCTGGTCTATACTATGGCACTACAGCAGCACAGTTACATCGTTTTAGCTGTGTTACTGCAGTGGCAGTATCGTAAACACAGACTAAGGCACTAATTTTCAAACAGATCTGACAGACAAGTGTGAGAGGAATTACGTCCCCTTAATGACAAAACCGTATACCGTACTGTATCTTTTACACATTTATAACCATTAGTTCTTGTCTATCCTGAGAAACTGCATTGTGTTTAAAATGTATTAGCTAACACATTTTAATTAACATATTACATATGATTTTACCCTAAGCGGGATTCCTACTGTTAACCACTACTAGATAACGTATTGCTTCTGTCAACACCAGAAACTAAGCTGTATTTAACATCAAATTAGTTAAAATGTGCTAGCTAACACATTTTCCATCTGTAGATATGGCCTCAGGATACGACTGATAAAACAATATATTCTGTTTTTTCAATTACAGGAATAATTGGTTTACTGTGAAGGTTTGTGGATTACATAATATATTTTCAAGCTCTGCACAAAAGTTATAAATACTTCTTCCCTATTTTTCTTTAGAAAAGCATCAGGTGTCCTAAAAATAACTTGCTAAATAACATTAAATTATTAATGTCATTTTCACAGATTCTAGTCTGACCTGCTGTAAAAAACAGTCCACAGAACTTCCCCAAAGTAATTCCTAGAGCAGATCTTTTAGAAAAAACATCCAATATTGACTTATACCCACCATGAACTTGGTAAGTTGTTCCAATATTTAATTACTGTTAATGTATGCCTTACTATGTCTGAATTTTTCTAGAATCAACTTCCAGCCATTGCATTGTGTTACACCTTTCCCTACTAGACTAAATAGCCCATTATCAAATATTTCTTCCTTGTTTAGATACTTATAAACTGTGATGAAGTCATACCTTAACCTTCTTTCTGTTCAGCTAAATAGATTGAGCTCCTTGAGTCTATTGCTATGAGACATGTTTTCTAATACTTTAATCATTCTCGTGGCTATTCTCTGAACTCTCTCTAGTTTATCAATATTCTTCTTGAATTGTGGACAGCAGAACTGTACACAGTATTCCAGCAGCGGTCCCACCAGTGTCAAATACAGAGGTAAAATAACGTCTTTACTGCTACTTGAGATTTCCTTGTTTTGGCATCCAAGGATTGCATTACCCCTTTTTCAGAGTCTCTGTTTCCCAGGATAGTGTCTTCCATCCTCTAAGGTCAGCCTACATTCTTTGTTCCTAGGTATATACATTTACGTTTAGTCCTCTCACCCACAGATTTACATAAGTACTTGGGTCCTGCTCCCCCTTGAGAAGACGCACCTCAGGGCTGGCCTCATAGATTTTCACTCTTCACTGGTACCTCTCCTTATTTTAGTCACATTATAGTACAAACACACCATCAATATCAAGATACAAACACTATATTTAAAATCTGAGCAGGCAATGGCAGCATCAGCTCTTATATCATTGCAAGGAGAAGACATTTAGCTCCTTATAGACCTGCTTATCTTGACTCTAGTAAAACAAAACCAAAAACCATTTCATGACCACTGATTTGACCAGAAAAATCCTGCTAACAAATGCATCTGATTTTCTTCTTGCTTTAGGGAATTGGATACAGCACCTTCTTAAAATGTGTTTCACTAGTGAACTACTACTTCTGCTGCAATTTTTATTCAATGCCACAGCTATTGTTTGTAAAACATAGTTTAGAAAATTATTACACGGTATGGATTACTTGTTACAAAATTTAGGAGAGAATTCTGAGTAAGACAACATCTTTCTGCCCATCAACCAAGGCTTTTATATTCCCTCATCACGTAGTGTTTGAGCACCTGTGAGATATACTCACCTGTTAAAATTGGAAGTATCAAGTTAATCACACATTAGTACAGCAAAAAGATTCAGGTGAGTTAACTGAAACTTTCAATTGTATTCATTATCCAGCATTTTCATTAAACATCACTCCCTAGGCAATAAATACCATTTTACTTCTCAGATTTATGTTATTAAAAATAACCTGGTTTTCTAATAAAGCCATCTTTATTTGACAAGCATCCAACATAAAGATCATTCCGTGTCAGATTCTTTCTTCAGCAGCACAAGCTACAGCTAAAACATTATACCTTATCAACAGACAGAACTGCCATCTTCAGATATATACGGTATTTTCCTTGAAAGCCACTTGTATTCTATTCTGTATATGTTCTTATACATTACTCATCAACATAGTACGAGCACCTTCCAGTTATCTATTAAACTAATATCTGGTACATGTTAATTGTGCTCTTATCCTCTTCCCAGGGGGAGAAGTGTATGCAGTGAAGTGTCTTGTTTTGATAAGGTTGTGTGTTTGTTTTTGGGGGGGATCTGAGGAGGATTATTTTTGAGAATATGCATTTTCCTATGAGAAGGCAAGGTTGAAGAAATGTGTCTTGCACTTGAATGTGGTGAGGTTTGTAAAGGAGCAAGTTAATCTATGAGCAAGTAGGTGTAGTATCTGTAAGTGCTGTAAATCCCTTGTACCGAAGATTGTTTTGCTAGTCCAAAACTCCCACCACTACCTTCCAGTCACAGAATCCAACCCTCCGAAATAGACAATTAGAAATAAAAAGCCACAAGAATTGTTACCAAACATCTTGAACTTGCTCCATCACAAATCTCATCAGATCCAAGTGCAAGACACACTTCTTCAACCTTGTCTTCTCTAACATAGCAACATGCATAGTAAAAGAAAAATATACCGTCCAAAACACAGACCCCGAAACAAACAAAGCCCGATCAAAACAAGACACTTCACTGCATATAGTTCTCCCCCGGGGGAGAAGATAAGAGCACAATTAACACATGCCAAATGTTAGTTTAATGCATGACTGGAAGGTGCTCATAGTATATTGATAAGCACGGTATAAGAACATATATTAAATGCTTTAATGTCAAACGTCTCTCTGAAAGCGCTTTACCTAATAGTGCTACAAGTGACATCCATGATTATTGTAATTAAAAGACTACACTGGACAATAATTGCCCCTATTTTTCAGGTTTGTGAACTGGACACTGCTTTTGTATATTGTCAGTTTCACCGGTTCCCCATACATTCAGTTGTCTCTCACCATGTGGATCTTTCATGCAGCAACAGGGAATGAAAAAAAAGTTCTTACAAATGAGACAATATGTTTTGATCCTAAAAATTGGCAGGCAGATTCAGAGAAGGTTTAATTGTTGAAACTACCTATTATAAATGTTTAAGTATTAATATTTTGAGTTTAATGTGTTTCTTTAGATGTAAAGTATTCTACCAGCCAGTATCTATTTCATCAGTGACTCATCAGACAAAAGTATTTCAGGAAAATTTTCATGAACCTTTTTCTTACTGTTGACTTTGAACACTAGCAACGTATTATGTGTCCTAAATTATTATTTGTCATTTAAAAATTAAAATAAAAAAATCAACATAAAATAATCTTCACTCATTTTTAAGAAATGCTTTGTATTTTTAAAAAGAGGTTTGATGTTAAATAATATGCTTTATAATTTTCAGACTAAATGTACATAAGCAGTGAACATACGTACCACATTAGTGAAACATTCAGTGCCGTAACTGTGTATATATTAAATGTAATACACAAAGGCTCCAATCTTACAATCATGTGTGTTACTTTAAGCGTAAGACACAAGGTGAGTGGGATGCTATCTTTTATTGGACCCAACTTCTGCTGGTGAACGAGACAAGCTTTTGAACTACACATAGCTCAGCGGGACTTGTGCATAAGTTATATATGTGTTTGAAAAATCAGGTCCAAAGTCAATCTTCCACACTATGAAATTAATCACCTCCACAATGTTATCTTATATTGATACTATTTGAATTTTTATACTGTTTGAATTGATTATTAAACTTGCTCAATAGGCTGACAAAGATAGATCGATCCTTGGATGATGACTACTTGCATCACTAGGTTAGAAAAATAAAAAACCAAAACAAATCCAAAGAATTAAGTACCTTCTAATCTGTGGGGACAACCAAAACCCACAGTTACTATCAGGCAAACCACTCAGAAGTAAAGAAGGTGAAAGATCAACAGCTGAATCATCTGATAAAGGCATCCTTTTACATTGTATGAATAAGTATATTATGTAATTGCTTTAATTTTCATTACACTGAAGGATAGCGACTATCCCAGTAGTGCCACAAAACAAGGCATTACTATGTTTATCTCAGATATTAGCTGTGACATAAGACAATTATTTTTTATTTATAGCTGTTTCAATTATACAACCAAGTACAAATAATGATAGCGATAGTGTCTGCATTTGCAGTTTCCAATCAACAAGCTACTGAAATAATTACTACACTGCTATGTTGATATTCCACACAGAAAGCCAAATATTACCTATATACATAGAACTGAATGATCATTATAGATAACATGTTCTTAATTATATAAGTTGCTAGTGGAGCTACTATTCAATCTTTAATTTGTGCTTTATATGCTCTCTCTCTATAACTCAATATAGGATTTTTTTTAAATGAACCATATAGAAACAGTATGAAAAAGGTAAATAAAAAATAACCGCAACCATAAAGGGCAAGTTGTTCCAGTTACATTTAAAGAAACCAAAGAAAAAAACACACGTATCCATTCCAGATTCCGACAGGGAAATGGCTGAAGTAAACAAAGGCTGGTGATTTCTTAGGGTATGGCTACACTTGGAATTTCAAAATGCTGCCACGGCAGCGCTTTGAAGTGTGAGTGTGGTCAGAGCAGCAGCGCTGCACGTAAAGCTCTCCCAGCGCTTCACGTAAACCACATCCTTTACGGGGGTAGCGTGCAGCGCTGGGAGCCGCGCTCCCAGCGCTGCCGCCCTGATACACTGATGCTTTACAGCGCTGCATCTTGCAGTGCTCAGGGGGGTGTTTTTTCACACCCCTGAGCGCAAAAGTTGCAGTGCTGTAAAGTGTGAGTGTAGCCAAGCCCTTAGCCAATTCATGGAATGACAAGATATCATTAGTACAGGTCTATGGCAGGGGTTATACTGCAGGCAAGTTGTGCAGGTAACAGTATTTTTCTTTTTTATATGATGTATCTCAGTTTATTTGATTCATATTATTCTAACTACATGGATTTGATTTTAAAAGGGGCTTTTAGAAAGAACATGAAGGAAACTAATCAATTACTAAAGATAAAATAGAGGGGGGGGGAAGGAAAAATTTCATGGGTCACTAAGAGAACAAATGGCTTCTTGATTGGGATGCACCTAACTGCCTGCCTCTGCATAGGTTAACAAGTTTATATTTTTCCAAGGCTGGGGCCTAAGATCAAAGGACTGTTAAAAAAAAATCCTGCCTAGAGAAGATGGGGAGGGGTGACTGATCAGCAACTGCTATGGGGGAGACCCTGCAGGAGAGACACTGGGATAGCCTACACTGCAAAGCTTTTGCCAGCAAAACCCATTAATGGAAATACAGTTCATACTGGAAAACAGCATGTATTTTGTATCATTAATAGGGGTGTCAAGAAATGAAAAAAATTAATTGCACAATTGCATTGTTAAACAATAATAGAATACCATTTATTTAAATAGTTATTTAAATATTTTTGGATGTTTTCTACGTTTTCAAATATATTGAATTTATTTACAACACAATACAACGTTTACAGTGCTCACTTTATATTTATTTTTTATTACAAGTATTTGCACTGTAAAAACCAAATTTTTCAATGAGTGTTTTTCAGTTCACCTCATACAAGTACTGTAGTGCAATCTCTTTATCATGAAAGTTGAACTTACAAATGTAGAATTATGTACAAAAAACCTCCGCATTCAAAAATAAAACAAGGTAAAATTTTAGAGCCTGCCAGTCCACTCAGTCCCACTTTTGTTCAACCAATCGCTCAGACAAATAAATTTGTTTATATTTGCAGGAGATAATGCTGCACGCGTCTTGTTTACAATGTCACCTGAAAGTGAGAACCGGCGTTCTCATGGCACTGTTGTAGCCAGTGTTGCAAGATATTTAAGTGCCAGATGTGCTAAAGATTCATATGTCCCTTCATGTTTCAACCCGTATACCAGGGGATGAGTCCATGCTGATGATGGGTTCTGTTCGGTAATGATCCAAAGCAGTGCAGACCAATCATATTCATTTTCATTCTCTGAGTAAGATGCCACCAGCAGAAGGTCGATTTTCTTTTTTGGTGGTTCGGGTTCTGTTGTTTCCGCATCAGAGTGTTGCTCTTTTAAGATTGCTGAAAGCAAGCGCCACGCCTCGTGCCTCTCAGATTTTGGAAGGCGTTTCAGATTCTTAAAGCTTGGGCTGAGTGCCATAGCTATCTTTAGAAATCTCACATTGGTACCCTCTTTGTGTTGTGCCAAATCTGCAGTGCAAGTGTTCTTAAAATGAACAACATGCTGGGTCACCATCCAAGACTGTTATAACAGGAAACATATGGCAAAAAAGTGGGTAAAACACAGCAGGGGACATACAATTCTGCCCCAAGGAGTTCAGTCAGAAATTTAATTAATGCTTATTTTTTTAATGAGTGTCATCAGCATGGAAGCATGTCCTCTAGAATGGTAGTTGAAGCATGAAGGGGCATGCGAATGTTTAGCATATCTGGCACATAAATATCTTGCAATGCTGGCTACAAAAGTGCCATGCAAATACCTGTTCCCACTTTCAGGTGACATGGTAAATAAGCGGGCAGCATTATCTCCCTTAAATGTATACAAACTTGTTTGTCTTAGCAATTGACTGAACAAGTAGTAGTATTGAGCGGACTTGTAGGTTCTGAAGTTTTACATGACTGCACTCAAAAACAAAACAATACAACAAAAAAAATAAATCTATATTTGTAAGTTGCATTTTCACGACAAAGAGATTGCACTACAGTACTTGTATGAAATGAATTGAAAGATAACATTTCTTTTATTGTTTTTACAGTGCAAATATTTGTTAGGAAAAAGAATATACACTTTGATTTCAATTACTACACAGAATACAATATATATGAAAATGTAGACAAACATCCAAAAATATTTAATAAATTTCAATTGGTGTTCTATTTTTTAACAGTACAATTAAAACTGCAATTAATTGTGATTAATTTTGAGTTAATCACATGAGTTAACTGTGATTAATCAACAGCCCTAATTTAATTAACATTTTGCCTAAGTTGATCTTTTTCATATTAATTATTTTGTCTCCTATTCATTTTATATTGCATGAAATGTAAATATCAGTTGTGACAAAGGTAAATTACAAGACAGGTGGAACCGATAAAATTGAAAAGCCTTTGAAAAATTGACAGCCACCCAACTAAGACCCAGGGTAACCTAATTAAAAATGAACATAGAGGTTTCTCAGTTGTTCCCATGATCAAAAAATTCAGCATTGTATTTAATACAAAACGTGCACATTTATGTGAATGGTGAAAGTGACATGAGTTGGCCAGTAGAACAAGATTTAGGAAACTATATCTGAGAGCAAAATGAAATAAAACCACAATGATACATTATTGCTCTATTAAAATTCCAGATGTGAACATGGGATT
This sequence comes from Chelonoidis abingdonii, assembly GCF_003597395.2. NCBI lineage: Eukaryota > Metazoa > Chordata > Testudines > Testudinidae > Chelonoidis > Chelonoidis abingdonii. Next base: position 183,479,029 of record NC_133770.1, on the reverse strand, counting down.
AGCCTTTCTAACCAATTTATCCAATAGCCGCACATAGTTTTTGCTCTATTCCTAGAGCTCCAACAAATGAGTTTTGTTTAAACTAAAACTAGCAAATTAGACTAAAAGTTTGCTTTTACAACTTATTTTAATATTTTTAAAAGTTTTTAAAACTACCTAAAATTTGGTGCAAAAGTCTCCTGCGATGTGTTGAGCACCCTCAACCCATTCAGTTCAAGTCAAAGCAGCTGTGTGTAGTGATCACCACCTTTCCCAGGCAGTTCTCAGTAGCTCACAGGATCAGGGTCTCAGTGAATAAAACTTGACAGATCTGAGACTATTAAACCTCAAAATAGACTTCAGATGTCAATTTTTAAGATAAAACTAAAATGCTGAGTAAGAAGTGTAGCAACCCAAGAAATCTTTAGGCAATATGGAGATCTTAATAAGGAAATTCTGTCAGATGTTTACAGAGGACGGAAAGTGCAATGGTACAGACTTAAATACTCTCAAATATTCTTTGGCAGATAGCTTGAGTGGCATTCCAGCTCCAAATGGAAAATGCTGCTCATAAGTGGAGGAGGAAAATTAATCAGGGAAAATGGAAATCAGCAGGAAAGTTGTGCATTAATTACCCTAAATCATCTGACTTAGCCAGACACTTCCCAAATTACTGCCTTGGGAATGGAAGGGAAACACTTTGGCATACATGCTCATATGAGATTAGATGCATAAGGGAGAAGTCCTGCACTGCTGCTGGCTCAAAGATAAAGAGAAATAAAATTGTATTAAGAAAATTCGCTACCATATTCAAAGCACATCAGCAGTTTTGAAGCGGGAAACAACTATAAAGTCATTTCATCTTTTTAAAAGAAATGCTAGAAACTGAACTCTAGTAGCAACTAACCTGTTAACCACCAATTCAGGTAGGTATTGAAAGCTGAACTTGCAAGATACTTAGCACCTAGCGGGACCATGTCTCAAACAAATGTTGATTTCCTCTGACAAAAAGAGGATGTAAAGTTTCATATTAAGGGAGGCCAGGCAGTCATACATCCACTGTTTAAAATGGATTACTTTCATGCCCTGATCCTGCAAACATTTAAGCACATTCTTAATTTTAAACCAATGAGTAGTATTTCTCACATTACTATTTGCTCTCTGAAACTGTTTCCATACATACCAGACAGGTCTGAGAATGTAACTGCACTCTCTTCATTTGCATGGGTTAGGCCATCCTGTATGAACCCTGTAAGCTACACTACTAATGGAATAAACTGTGTACTGTGTTTTATAATAAATTAACTCCAAATCTGGAATATTTGGAGATAAAACTAGAAGAAGACACTCTCTCTTCCCTAAAGGACTTTCAGCCTTAGAAACAGTTTTTGACCTAACCCGTTAGAGATATTTTATGGTCAATTGTACTTTTATTCTGCATCACAATTAATATCCTACTCATTACCCAGGTGTCACAACATTATTCATATTTTACTATTTGTATTGTGCCAAACATTACAGCAGGTGCCATGCAAACAGCAGAAAAGACAATTTATATAACAATTTACAAATGTGAAATCCTCTGTATTGGTTGTGACACACACTACCTCAAAATAACACACTGTATCTAAATTCTCTCTAAACTGAGCAGCAGCGCAGCTGCCTATTAAGCCCCATGCAGGGGCTCAGGGCTGCAGCTGGGAAAGATACCTCTCCCACAGCACAGACCTCCCAGGCAGCCCCAGCATGGACCTGCCCCAGACTTGCTGCAGTTGGGGGAGAGGAGCCCCTCCCTCGGCCCAGCCCTGCTGGAGCAGCCACGGCCCGGGAGAGGCGCTTCTCCCCCAGCTCTGAGCTGCTGCAGCAAGAGAGGGCTGTGGGAGATCCTCTCTCCCCACCGCAGCCCTGGGGCAGCCTGCATCCCACACCCCTCATCCCTGGCCTCACCCCAACCTTCTTTCCCAGCCCTGAGCCCCCTTCCGCACCCCAATCCCCTCATCCCTGGTGCCACCCCAGAGCCTTTACCCCTAGCCGAAGCCCTCATCCCCCCAACCCTCTGTCCCAGCCCTGAACCCCTTCCTGCACCCCAAAACCCTCATCCCCAGCCCCACCCCAGACCCTACCCCTCCAGCCAGAGCTCGCACACACACACACCCCAGAACCCTAGGCCTGTCCCACACTGCAAACGACTCAGCCCTCCCCCCCGCCACACACATGAATTTAGTTATGCGCATCAATATGAAGGTGATATGTCACACATCACCTCCATATTGGTGCACATAACAAAATTAATTCCGCACATGGACGTAAAGAATGAGAGGGAACACTGCCCTGTACTCCCATATTCACCACTTGTATGTGGTTCTGATATTTTGTACAAAGTACAATGTGAGATATCATTTGAAAAGCCATGATTTGCTGAAACTCATTGTCCTGTTTAAATGTGTGCATCAATGTATAGAGCAAGTGATGACATTTTGCTACATGTCTTGTTGCTGAAACATGTTGTAAGTCTGGGAAATGCCCACACACTAACCTCTCAGAAAAAAAGAAGGGCCTATAAACAAAAGATCTGCATGTCATCCCCAGAGAGGGCTCAAGACTCACATAGACAAAAGGTGAGCAAGAAATTTGCAATTCTCCTGAGACACACTATGTATTTCACAGCAACCCAGTTGGGTGGAGGGTTATGCCTGAAAGCAAGAAGAGTACAGATAGGGGACAGTGATATCATCACTTCACCTCCCTCTCTTCCACCATCTTTATGCAAGGAACATCGGGAAGACAAAGAAACTCCTTTGAGGCTATGGGAGGGGCTGGTCCTAACTAGAACGCATTCTAGTTAGCAAGAACTGCAGGTGAAGTTCTGGGTGAGAGAAATTCTTTTGCTTTTAGAATTATTAGCACGGTAAAGTTTAGGAATTAGGTTGCAATTTTATATTTTATTTCCTTTTGTAACCAATTCTGATCATCTATGCCAATACCACTTACTCACTTAAAATCTATCTTTCATTAGCTAGTAAATCTGTTTTATGTCTAATCATATTTTCAGCTGAAGTGTTTGGGGAATCTACTCAGGTTAACAAAGGGTGATGCATAATCTTTGTCAAATTGACGGACCTTATGAGGCTGTACCGTTCAGTAAAAAACTTAACAGTGCAAGACGGTACATTTCTGGGGTGCAACGCTGGGACCAGGGATATGTGGGTGCTGCCCTATGTATAATTCAAGAATGGGCATAGCACTTCCTTTATTTTTAAATTCATGCTCAATTTCATACAGTCTGATTGAAGATGAGGGATTGGTGAAGACTGCATGGGAGAAAGCCACAGTAAGCTGCAACAAAAACATGCACACTGTTCCATACTGCATTTGGAACAATTAACTTTGGAGATAACTCACTTGAACAGTTATATGCCAAAGAGTGTGTCAAGGGACTCCCAAGTCTTCAAAAGGGTTTCTGTCCTTTAAAGGGATTTACACAAATCAACTCTTGGTCAGAACAGTAGAAAGACTTGCATCCAACTTATTAAAATCATCTGCAGTAAGATACTTAATTTTTGGAACTGAGACTTCTAGAAAAATGGAGGGTGGGAGAAGAAATGAGAATAAGCTACTATACTAAAACAACTGAAAACACAGAGACGGTGTAATGTCCTGGAGCTAGCATTTTAAAATATGCTTGTTTGGTTTTTACTAACACTTCATGTTTTAGTAAACATTCCCCTAGAACCTCTAAAAATATTCAGATTTAAAATTGTCTCTCTTTCTTAACACACTGTACCTTACTGTCTACTAGCTTGGATGGTAAGTTTGGTTTTCCTGACCACCAAGAGAAGTCTTTTCTCTCTATCATAAAATAATGGGTCTGTTCAAATATATAGTTTCGCTTAAAGTTTCTAGGTTAAAAATGGGACCTGAAATTGTGTGGTTGATTACAAAATACAAACAATAGAAGACAGGGGGAAAACAACAAACAGCCTCTTACTAGTCACTTTCTCTTCTATCAGAAGAGGCACATCTCTCCACCATTATAAAAAGTTTGAATATTCTGGAAGACTGGATCATATAGGAGTCAATATAAGAAAGACCCAAAAATCGGGAATGTCCCTATAAAATTGGGACATCTGGTCACCCTAGGTCAGATGGGTAAGAAGCTTCCATCTTGAATTTGTTTTCTGCTTGCTCCTCAGATAGAAACAGGGACTCTCTTCAGTGTTGAAATGTGGGAAGAAGAGCAAAAGCAACCAAAAAAACAAAAATACAGACTACGAGAAAGTGAGAGAAAGCAGTCAAAAAGGTGGTCCAGAGAAAACCCAGCGTAGAACACCAATGATGGCTGAAATCACCTTCACTTTATAAAATAGATAATTGTCAATACATAATATAATAATAATATAGCCCACGCACACACACACACACACACACACAAACTGATCAGTTATAGTTTGATAATATTACAGTTCAGAAAATCATAGGAAGTAAGAAAATACTAAATACAAATTTCCTGTTTATTTCCAAATGCAAATAAAGTGGTCTTAGAATGTCAGACAAAACTTTATCGATAGCTGTAGCCATCAATATACCCATGTCAAGCAACACAAGTGCCCTGGTAAACAAGCCAGGGGTTCACATTGCTGACAATCTTTTCATCTATTTTTCCTTTTTTTGTAATTTTATTTCATATTTGCAAACCAAATTTCAAATACAGTATTATGTTTTTAAGGATCATCACATTTCTTGGGTGGTCAGAAGTTTTTGGCATTTAGCTTCATGCTTCAGAATGCATCTGAAGCATATAACAATTTTCAATCAAAGACACCTATGTCCAGCTGTTGAGATTATTTCACTCGTTAATAGATTTGGTGTCTGTTCAACCACACAATGTCAAATATGTGATTTGTGTGCCTGTTTAAACATTACATTTCCCATTTGTTTTATCCTGTTTAGTGATCACTTTTTCTAGGTCAATTAAAATATAAATTTTTAATAACTTCTGAAGAGTAACTGCCATATTTTTTCACAATTAACACTCAATGAGTAATCCCAGAGTTACATATTACTCAACATGAGTAATGATAGCAGAATCTGTCTCTACTAACAAACTACATAAAGTTCAGTCATTAAAAACTCAAATCTCCCACTTCTAATAGGTCATTTTAAAAGGTTTGATAGTTGTAATTTAATTGCTTTATATGTTATGGTAAAGAAAGGATTCAGAAATTACTATTGTTCCATACACAATTTAGCATAAGCACAAAGATAGACTTGGTGACAGCTGTCAGAAACAAACCTGGACAAAAAAGGGAAAAAGAGACAAAGCCACCGCCCTGAGTTACCACTAGGAGTCAGCTCTGTACAGGTCAGGACTCTAAGTACTGGAGTTTATTCAATATTTATAGAATATTGTATAAAAACCTAATGTTATAGGACATTTTAACAATCACTTATTTTCCATGCACACAGGACAGTCAGAGTAATGCAATCTTCCTAATACATTATGAACCTAAATTGTTTGCATGAAAAATGCTTCTTTTCAGATAGTTAAGTTACTGCCTGATCTGCTAAGGAAGCAATTATCATCAAAACATTATGAAATTGAGACAGAGTTAAACAGAAAGCAAATCACAATGCTTATTTGAACTACTCATACACATTGATGGATTGTAGATTAACTGTAACCACTCAAGAACACGCCTAGATGTCACTGCGGACAGCTCACAGACAAGCATATAGTGCACAAAAGCTGTCAAAATTGTAAAGATATCAGGCAGTATTACAAAAAAGACAGACAATACTACTGCAAATATAGTGCCATTAGTACTATCATCAGTGTAGGATTCAGCAAACAGGATATAACAAAAGTACACAAGGTCCAAAGAAGGGTAAGAAAAATTATCAAAAGTATGGAAAGGCTTCAATGAGGGAAGACTAAACATTTCTCTAATCTTAATTTACAGTGGAGATGTAAAAGAGTTGATATAATATAGGTATACAAAATAATAGAAGATAGAGATAGTCAATGGGAGCGCTCCTGTTTACCCTCTGTTACATTATAAGAGCAAGGACAAACCATTAGGGAAAAAAAGAAATTTGAAGACCCATAAATATGGTCTCTAAATGTTTAATATCATGAAGTTTATCTTAGTAGTTGAGCATATTGCAGGCTTTATTTACTTTACAAGTATATCTTAATTCTCTTCCCACTTGTTTTCAAAATATACAGTTGTTAAACCTAGCTTTCACACTGAGTTATCCGTTTTGTTTAGAATGGAATAAAAATAAATCCTTTTACACAATACATAATCAATCAGCTTGTGGAATTCACTACCTCCTGACATTATTGAAGCTGAGAACTTAGCAGGATACAAAAAGGAACTGGACATATACGGTTACCCTAGCTAGAATAAAAACGTTTAAGGAGATAGACTACTGAATGCCTGGGGTTAAGAAGAAATATTCTGGCCTATAGGTTGTTATTACATAATTGTCCATTATGGATGTCTTACAGCATCCCTCTGAAGCATTTGGCGCTACCTAAATTTGGAGAAAGGATTTCACATTAGATGAACCACTAGATTTTTGTTTTAAAGAAAAGAAGAACATAGTTTAAAATAATTTTGGTTGCTTCAGAAACCGACATCCTTGGTTTTGCTTTATAAGAGATATCATTAGATGCACAGTGAACAAATGTCTATTACCATCTCATGGTGTCCCTCTGTGAGTAGCATCAACCAAAATGAAAGCAGACCGAAAAAACACAGGCTCATGTTTTAAATGATAATCAGACTGAAAGAGCTATCCTCTAATGGGGCCCTTTTCAGGGCCAGCACCAGAAACCTTAGACATGGGGCTGTTTCTAAAGATGTTGCATTTTAATATGGAGGAGCTATAGGCAATGAAAAGAGCTATCCAGCTCCACTTAGTTACAAACACTGAAACACACATTATCTTGCCTCAGGAGATGTGCAGCTTCCAACTGCAGGCTACACCGTCATGGGTCATCACTATCTGAAGAGGTCTGGGATACCATCTTAGAGAAAGGTTGTCACTATGTCAACATCTGTAGAGCCCTCTGCGGATACAAATTTATATTCACAGATGCGGATATCCATGGATACAAAGTGGATATCTGTGAAGCTGCAGAGCTCTACCAGGAATCACAGCAGCAAAAGCAGCAGCACGTCAGACCGCCACTCACAGGAGCCAGCGCCCAGCCCAGGCAGCCCCTCTGGCATAGCTGTACCACCCCCAGCCCTGCCCACTGGGGCCGGCACTAGGCTCACCAGCAGCAGTCCCCGGTCGTGCTACTGTTCACAAGCAGCTTGCATGCTCCCAAACAGGAGTCCCTTCCATGCAATGGTTTGTGTCTCCTGCAGAGTTCTAGTCATCTGGTCTAAACGACTTCGTAGAATGGCAGGCAATAAAGGTAAACAAACTTATGCTGATTAACATCTACAACCCTCCATCAGTTAACTAGCCAAACCCTACTCTGCCCACCTTTCTAGGATCTTCCATCTACTGTGGTGACTTCAATTCCCACTATGTCAATCTGTGATACTCTGACAACAACACAGACGGAGAGTGATTAATGGAGTGGACTTCATTCGCTGACCTACAACTCCTCTATGATCCAAAGCAAATGCCAAGCTTTCACAGTAGTAGATGGGTAACAGGCTCTTCATCCACCATTGTCTTTTCATCTTCCAGGCAACTGGTTCCAGTGGTCAAATGTGGAAAGGTGCTTGAAGCTTTCCCAAAGTCTCAGCATGGGCTCTCTTTGATCACCACGGGCCTGTGGATATCAACAACAAAACAGCTTACAGAACGCCCAGTGGAATTATCAGAAAGCTCAGTGGGAGGTCTTTCAAGCAGAACTGGAGATGTCAGTCAGTGAACTGGCCACGAACTTCACATGTCCAAGCAATATTAAACAACTCCTATCAAACTTCTGCAAATTACTTCAGGCAGCTGTTAAAAAAACTGATCCCTAGAGCACTGGTTTTCAAGATGGGGGCAAGGGAAACTATGAGGTTATCAGGGGTTTTGGGGGGTGCAAAGACCTGACTGGTTAAGAATTTTTTCTTGTTTCTTCAAAATATTGTCGATAAAATAAGAATTCCTCTCACCAGTCTGCTGTGAGGCCAGAAGAACAAGAAGGAAAAAGAGATGAGGAGTGAGGGGCATGGCCTCTCCCTATGTAGGAAGCGTACGTGTGGAGGGAGGGGAGCTTTCCAGCTTACTGGCCTCTTAGAGGCTGATATGCATGCTGTCCCTTGGGAGCTAGTTCCTCTCTGCCTGCACAATGATAACATCAGGGCCAGAGAAGCCTGCAACCTGTGAGTGATTCTGAGCTTCTCAGGGGCAAGGGCACGAAGGGGGGCGCAGCCAGACTGCATTCTGATGGGGCCACCCACCTGAAGAAAGTTCGAGGCAAGGGATCGTTGCAGGGTATGGAGCACTAGGACATCCTGGCCAGAATGGGGTACACATCCATGGACATACTGTCTCTTAGAAACAGGGGGTGGTGGGGGTGCACATAGGATATGAATCTCCCAAAGGGGCTCAGCAAAAAAATCTTTGGGAACCTCTGCCCTAGAAGCTATCACTGACAGTATGTACCTGTGTGGCCAGAAGCAATTACTCTCTACAAGGAATTCAAATCTGCTGTTATTAAGAGCAAGGAACTCAATCCACTACTGGCTCAAACCAGGCATGACTGATGGTGAGAGAAAGTCACAAAGACGTACTTTATTCATTCTAGCCAAAAAGTGTAGCAGACCATCAAAAGACTTTCTGGAGATTCCAGCCTCAGCAAAAAAGAGAGTTTTCCAGTCACCACAATCATCATCACACCCAGCTAGTAGCTAATGGTCATATACAGAACTTGGGTAAGTCTTTCAGCTGTGCAGACAAAACTGAGATACAGAGAGGTGGGAGGCTCGTAGTGTGGATTTGAACTTGAGGGTTCCCTTTTCAGACAAAGAGGGACTAGGCCATAAACCTTATGAAAACAGTAAAGGCTCTAGGCCTGGATTATATAAATATGGAGCTTCTAATTCACCTAGGACCAAAAGCTGTCTGCTTTGGTTCCTCAACCAATGTCTCCAAGATAACTGCATCCCATAAATCTGGTGCAGGGCAAAGTTCGTAGACATTCTGAAACCAGGAAAATCCCTGGAAAACCCCAAGAGCTATGGAACTGCCTATCTCCTTTATGTCACGTACAAGCTATCGAGAGACTGACCCTGATGCATATCAATAAGGCTACTGAACCACACTGCCCTTATTCAGTCTAGCTTCAGACAAGGACTGCATAACCAAGATCAAGTCATCTGCCTAACATAAGACATGGAAGACGCCTTCGAAAACAGCAAGAAAGTTGGTGCCGTTCTGGTTGATCTGTCATCTCCATATGATACTGTTGGCCAGCAAGTTGTTGCAGACTATTTCTTGCAATACCATGGTGTGGTTCATTATGGAAATGATAACGAATCAAAGCTTCATTTTGCAAACTGGAGACAGTCAGCCAACTTAGTCACCTCCATAACACAAGGATCTGTTCCACCTCTTCTCCTTTTCAACATATGCATTGATGATCTAACAACAACAAAGGCTGATAAGTGCATATATGTAGATAACATATGACTTGCTGATGTAGTAAACCACCACACAATACTGAAGAGCCACTCATCCAGGACATGAATGGTCCGGCCACTTGCCTTCATCAGCAGAGACTTACATTGAGTGAGTCTAAAACAGTGGCCACAACCTTCTATCTGAAGAACTGCCCAGCCATCCAACCCATACAGGCTGTGTTGAGAATGTTCAATCCCTTTCCAGCCAGCTGACCACTTACTTATGAGTGAAACTGGACCTCACTCTAACGTATTGGTCCTATCTAGAATAAGTGAAGAAAAAGATCACTTCCTATACTTCCTTGATCTAGAAGCTAGCCGGGACATCCTGGGGAGCACAGGAAAGCGTTTTACAAACCTCAATCCTAGTACTGGTATTTGCTCCCATAGAATATTGTGGAGCAGTTTGAGACAGAAGTTGGCATATGTGTCTTGATATGGAACTGAATACAGCCACTCATGCCATTAGTGATTGTCTTAGCCACAAATTAACGTAAAATGTATACATGTTGACTCATATCTTTCTCAGAACTTTGATGAGATGCTGTTTCCCTTAAAACCACATGAAGGGCTATGGTAGATGAAAACAGCCTGCTACATGCAAGGCTAACAATGGTTCCAATGGGGGCAAACTTCCTATAAGATCTGGCCACCTCCACAAGAAAACACCAACATTTGCAGTTTCTGCTGCCTTGCCACAACTGAACTCGAAACACCCTTTTGTGACAAAACATTCATGTCCAGGGCTAACGGCCTAGTGCCATCTCAGATGAACAACAGAACATTGGGGCCAACAGCTATGTCCTCGCAGAGTGGCAGCAACTCTGGGATAGAGAGCCAGGTATGCTGATGAATTTCAGAATCCCTAACTTACATCACCTTTTGCAATCCGGAACGCAGATCCTGGACCAGACTTAATAGGCTGCTGATGGGAACAGCAAGAATGGCAGCCACAATGTAGAAATGCTTGGCCCAGTTTTCACAGCATGACTATGGAGCAGTGCTGCAGACCGTCAAACAATTAGAAGTGCACAGTCAGAAGATTGCAACACCTTGCTACTCTTGATGAGGGAGCAGTTAGATGGCTGAACAATCTAGATATCAATTTGTGACATACATGAAAAAAGATTATACACATATTACTACAGTGCACCTATACCACAGATTCAGGAACAACTTTAACCCTTTTGTGAGAAAGTATAACCAAAAAGATTATGAGAAGATACAGATATTGTACTTTCACTATACATTTTTTCTTAACAGAACCTGCAGTCATTCACAATATTGCCACCACAGATATCAAGTGAAATTGTTTAATTATATCTAGTTCGGGGGCAAGTGTGATTGAGACCACAAAGATATTACAATAACCCACTGTCTAGTGCTTCATTCAAAGAAAACCTTATTCAACATAAAAAAAAGTTTTCTGTATCATCAAAAGCAATGTAGAAGCCACCTACTGTATCTTCAAATCAAAGAATTCATTTTTAAAGTATGTTTCCAAATACAAGAGTATTAAACAATACGGGGGAAGGGCTCCCTTTTGTTATACCAAAAGGTTTAGCTTACCTTTCACTCACAAATTCTGCCCTATGGCTTTGTTATGCTGTTTCCCATCTATATTATTGAGGGCATTTATGCTCCCAATGATGACGCAGGTTTTCATTTAAAAAAAGAGATTTCAAAACTGCTAGCCGTTTGTCTGGGTTTTGTTATATGTAAAACATGGACCGCTATTATGTTCCATCCAAAAGATATCTTAATCCTAGGAGTGCAAACAATGAGGACTGCTGTCCAGACTGGTAGACCTAAAAGAGATTTACAATATTTATTTTGGGTTACACATGTTCATGTGATGACAGCCAGTTAATGCTGTGCCATCCCTTGCACCGTACCCATTATTTCCATGGTTCTGAGTAGCAGATTACTGAAGTACAGAAAAGTGTGATCTGAGTGCTTAATGGAGCACAAGTCTCCTATTTTAATACCTGGCCTGCTCACAGGACATGGGCAAATAGGTAAAATTGAGGGATGGATGGTTAACCATCAAGCAATCTTTAAAATTAAATAAAAAAACAAGATGCTGTAATGCATAGGCAAAAGGGTACTATAACAAGAACTCTGTGACTTAACTCCAAAGGCTCTTGATTTTACTGTTGTGTCTTATTCTGATCCAGCACTAAAACATTATTTAGCTCTATATCAATCAATCTGCCAATATAATCTATCTATATATAGCACTGGAGGGGGTGTCTCTCTCTTTTTATTTATATATATATATATATATATATATATAATTACTAGTTCTTCTTTAAGGATGCAGTGTTAACTATAATAAGACAACTACAACAGTTCATAATGCTTGGAAAAGGCAGAGATTCTTAATGACTTCTTTGTTTCGGTCTTCACTGAGAAGTCTGAAGGAATGTCTAACATAATGCTTATGGGAAGGGAGTAGGATTAGAAGATAAAATAAAAAAAAGAACAAGTTAAAAATCACTTAGAAAAGTTAGATGCCTGCAAGTCACCAGGACCCGATGAAATGCATCCTAGAATACTCAAGGAGTTAATAGAGGAGGTATCTGAGCCTCTAGCTATTATCTTTGGAAAGTCATGGG
>NC_133770.1:183454738-183464210 GCF_003597395.2 Chelonoidis abingdonii | reverse complement strand
AACACTGGAATAAATTGCCTAGGGAGGTTGTGGAATCTCCATCTCTGGAGATATTTAAGAGTAGGTTAGATAAATGTCTATCAGGGATGGTCTAGACAGTATCTGGTCCTGCCACGAGGGCAGGGGACTGGACTCAATGACCTCTCGAGGTCCCTTCCAGTCCTAGAGTCTATGAATCTATGAATCTATGCTTAATGCCTAAGGCTAAACCAAAGTGCAGTTAAACACCTTTTACAATCTGCTTGCAGGTTTTTGACTGTATGATTTGGGAACAAGTTTTGCATTTTTATTACTTATAATTAAATACATACTTAGTTTCTATTACTATTGTTTAAAATGAGAATAAAAATATAATTAACAGATTTTAAGACTTCTCAAATTGGTACTAATCAAAAGATTGTTTTGACCTTACAACCACACTAAAAATTTATACATCTGTCATTAGAAAAAGATTTTGCTGTACATGTCAGTATACTGGATGTATTTTTGGCTTACTTTTTATATATGGTTTTCCTTTAATTATATAGGTTTTCAAACCAGTTATATAAAAATATGTAAAATTAATTTCTATGTTAGAGACACAAAATGGGTGATGTAATATCTTTTATTGGACCAACTTCCATTAGTAGGGCTGCCAACTTTCTTCTTGCACAAAACCAAACACCCTTACCCACCCCTCCTGAGACTCCACCAAGGCCCCACCCCCTCTCTGAGGCACTACCCCCACTTACTTCATTCCCCCCCGCCCCCCATTCACATGTTCATTTTCACTGGGCTGGCTTAGGGGGTTGGCGTGCGGGAGGGGTTGAGGGTTCCGGCTGGGGATGCGGGCTCCAGGGTGGGGCTCCAGGCAGCACTTAGCTCAAGCAGCTCTCAGAAGCAGCAGCATATCCATCCTCTGGCTCCTATGCAGAGGCATGACCAGGCGGTTCTGCACGCTGCCCCATCCACAAGCGCTGCGCCTGCAGTTCCCATTGGCTGGGAACCACAGTAGGGGTGGTGCTTGGGGTGGGGACAGTGTGAGGAGCCCTCTGGCTGCCCTTACGCATAGGAGTCGGAGGGGGACATGCCAGCTGCTTCCCACGAGCGATGCAGAGCCTAGCAGGGAGCCTGCCAGCCCCTCTGCGCAGTGTCACCAACCAGACAGTCAATGGCCCAGTCAACACTGGAGCCGCCCCAGTGGGGTCCTCACACATGCCTCTGCCTGCAGACACTGTCCTCACAGCTCCCACTGGCCACAGTTCCCAGCCAATGGGAGCTGAGGAGTCGATACTCAGACTGAGGGCAGCACGCGAAGGTCCCCTTTCCCCTTCCCCAGGCCACATGGACATGCTGGCTGCTTCACAGAGTGTCACGGACCCAGAGTCCCTTCTCCTCCCTGTCCCTCCCAGCTTCCCCAGTATAAAGAAGATGCTGGAAGGGAGGGAGAAGAGTTGAGAGAGGAAGAGGAAAGGAGTTGATCAATGGGGCTTGTGAACCCTCTGGAGTACTCTTGGGGACCCCACAGTTTGAGGAATGCTGTACTACACTATTGTTTCATGTGTGCTCACTGCACTGTGATTTTGAAAATGAGGTTCAATGTACCAAATTGCTTTACTTACTGCTGCTTTTACAGCTCTACACTTTTCCTCAGACCGCATTTTGAGAGTAGCTACCAAAGCTACGGCCAGTGCTTTAACGTCTAGCTCCATCCAGCTTTGAGATGGAGCTTCCCTAGCCTGTTTTCTTTCCTGCAGCAAAGCAGCCCCATTTGAAAAGCATGGGAAATAAAGAATAGGGACTATCCTGGCCAGCCTACCTCTCTCTTTCTCCTTCAGAAACGTAGGAAAGAAACCCTGAACTCCAAGGCTATGAAAGGAGAAAGAGGTTTCACACAGTAAAAATTAAGGCATTCCAATGCACAGGATTGGACAGGACAGAGCCTCTCTCTCCTTCTGAATATGAGGGATTACAAAAAAAGATAACTCCTCCTCCCTCCTAGGCCTAGTGTCACTATCTTACTAGCATTCTTTTTGAGGATGCAGTGAATTTTCTATACTGTCTCCTCCTGATATTGCTGAGCTCAACAGCATTCCTGAAGTGGCAAGCTGTGACTAGGAGAAATTTCTCCATTTTTGTAACTTCACTGACGAATACAGAGTACCCAGATGCCCAAGATAACCAGGGCCACTCACAGATTTTAAGGCCAGGATGGGGGTGGGGGAAGCCTCCCTTGCAGGAAGGCTTTTGCTGGAAAAGAGGAAGAATGCTTTCAGTCCGGTATAGCGGGAACTCTGGAATCCCATTAAAAGCATAAGTTGGCTTCCTGGCCAGTGAATTTGCCTCTCTCTATATATACACAGGAAAGATAGTTCAGCCTATAGCCCTGGAAGTGAACAAAGGGTGACCTTGGCCTTCATGAGAACCTCCTCCATTTCCACCCTTGCCTCCAAAGAGAATATCTCCATCCTATGGCAGGTCCTCAAGCTTCTGATGAATATCCTAACAGAGACCTGAAAAATGCACCCATACATGCTAGCAAGCTTCAGTGCCAGAGACAACTACTCTTGCTGCCATATCACTGATAAAAGATGACAGCACCTCTGAGACATGGTTGAGTCTACTCTCTCACAAGTCAGCTTCTTGAAATGTTTATATCTCCATTTGGAAAGAGAAAGTGAGTCAGTGAAGAAGAGAGCCTTTTGCTACAGCTCAAAATGGTATTTGGTCATGAAGAACAGATACGAATGTTATCAAAGTCTGCATCCAAGGGCAAATCACAGTCTTTTCATTTCAAAACAGAGATTAAATTGAACTCTGTATTTAGAGGACAACCAGAGTAGCAGGGTGATGTGATCACCACGGTAGCGCTACCGAGTAAATGGAATGCCGCATTTTGTACTAGTTAAAAGTTTTTCCAAGGTGTGTGGATTCATTCCTAGACATAGGGCGTGATGCAAAGCCCATTTGAAAACACTGGGAATCGCTCTAATTACTTCAATAGGTTTTGGATATAGATTCATCATGAGTTACTATATGAGCATCCGTGGAGGTCACAAGTATATGGGATTACTATAGACATATCTATGTCCAATAGAATGGAGCACAGTCTTCTGCCCAGCTCTAAGTGAGCCTTTTTCAGTGTATATTTGACTACCCAAAAGCACCGAGGAGTCCAAAAGGAGCTAGAGACTTCAAACTGATGTTACAGTCAGCAGGTCCTGTAGCCTCATAAGCAGATTGTCATCTGTATTATGGTAACACCTAGAAGCCAATAACTAAGGATGAAGGCCCTCTTATGATAGGTACTTCACTCACATATACCAAAAAGAAGGTCCCTGACCCAACAAGATTACAATTTAAGAATGCCAATTAAATTTCCAGTCCGTGAGATGCCATTAACAGATTCTCACTTAGTGACTTGCAGTAGAGCAAAGTTCACACGAACTGTCTAAGCTCACAAGGGTCTAGGAGTTGCAACCAAAATGCTCTACTAGCATTTACTGCTTCTTTCATATGGCAGGTATAGAGCAACCACAATTTCACTTGAAGTTGATCGGAGCCATATGGCTACATCAGGAGTAGCAGAATTTATTGCAGTAATGCCTCCTTCATATTTATAAATTGGGCAGTAGGTAGTGATATGTTCGATGGTCTGTTGTGGGGAACCACACTTGCAAACCAGGGACTCCTTGATTTTCCATTTGTGCATTAGATATCCGCATCTACCAGGGTTGGTTCAAATTCAGTTCAGAGTTGACCAAGATGATTGAGGAAGGTCAAACCCAGGAATGTTCTGCATGGGATCCACCACAAGGTGCTTATTTTTTCAGTCTTGTTTAGCCCAATCTCCTTTCTAAGCCTCCTCCTGGTCATAGCCTGATTGTATGAGGCTAAACTAATGTTCCCAGAAAGGCTTGCAGGACTGAAGACATTGTGAGTGTGTGCGGGGTGGAAGGGGGCGAGCATTGTCAAAGTCTTGGTGAATAAGACGACATCTGTTTTCCTGGATTCACTGAGCTTTCCAGAATGTCGCAACAGTTCAGTGTATCAAAGGGGGAGCGATGTCAGAACAGGTAGCCATGGTGTTGGAGATGACTTAAAGGTTCCTATAATGCACCACATCACTGTATTCAGCTGAGTATCCACAAGTCGCATGAAGCTGCATCTGCTCCATACCAGTCTGGAAGATGGCAGCCTTCACGGGGCCCACTCGTGAATTCATGATGAATGCCATCAACTTAGCAACCAAACATTGCTCAGCGATCTCCCGGTCATCAGAACAGCAACGCAACATATCCTAGCACTTATTGAAAATAGAGGAAGAGCACAGACTAGGAAGTTGCAAGACAGTGTAACTTGTTCACTAATAATTTAACAGTTATACCAGTTCCTAGATTATTTATTTTAAAAAGGGAAAATCCTAATAAAAACAGAGTTTTCAAAAAATAGAATATGCCAAGGATAGTTGAGGAAAGCAATTCAAATTACCTCCCTAGCTGGGACCAAGTGTAACATTTTATCAATTATGGGTCTGTGGACATACTTATCACAGTATGGAAATAGGCACCCACATTCCAATATATGGTTTGCACATCGGATGCACAAAGTGACATCAGCTCTTTCAAATTTATGTAACATAGAAGAAGCAATGAACGTCTCAACTTAACAACGGATGTTGACTTGAGTCATCTTTCTTTGTTACTACTTAAGAGAAAAAAATGCTAAACCACATACCGGAAAATAAAAATAATTTTAATGTAAATTGGAACAAAATAGGGAGTTGTCACGTTTTGCAAGTCCAATTTACATTACATTTCCCTTGTTTGAGCTGGGTAACCAAAAATATATTTTAAAAAACATTCCAAGCCTCTGTTAAGCAAATTGTGATCATGAACAAGGTAAGTGGAAGAGAGAATAAATAGTATACCAAGTAACTGTCAGAATGCTGCTCTATGCAGAAGATCAGAAGTAATGTTGCCATATCAAACAATTGACTGTGACATAGTATATTATAAATAAAATTTGGGCTTGCTTTGCAGATTTCTGGTTTTGTTTTGTCAAGCCTAGTTTGGCTACAATACAATATTTACAAGATTTTGCTTTAATAATATGTCAGTGTTTTTTTTATTTTAAAAATACAATTTAAAAGAGGATCTTGCAAAATCATTGGTGATACCACAGTAAAGCTTGGTTATTGGGTGTAGTGTGCAGGTGCTAGTTGGTGTTGGTGGCCTCTGATATACAGGAGGTCAGATTAAATGACCTACGGGTCCCTTCTGACCTTGACCTCAAGGATTCTAATAAATTCATGTAGCAGAAAAGAGACAGACCTACAGTAAATCTCCCTGTTAAATGCATATTGGGATATTCTGTACAGACTGATAGGAATCTTCACATTCTCAGTCAGTCAGTTAATATTATACTGTTACTCCTTGGTGATATAAATTGGACATGAGGTAACAAGATAAAGTGCTCCTTAAAATTCACAGACAAAAACTAGGATAAAATCGAGTTAGGGCTAAGAGTAAATGCACCCAGGAACTTCAGGTAAGGTTAAATTTAAAATAAGTCCAACATAGTAAGATATGCAAATACACAGTTAAAGAACCTCAACAACCTTAACTCAACTCTATAGTGACACCATGCAATAATTGTATGATTATGATTACAGCATTTTAGTGTTTTTGATTGTGACGGAATGCGCCCTTGTATTCACATCCTACACACTACTGTAATAATCTTTGTACGTGACATGTCTTGTGAGATATCATTTGACATATCAATTTGCTAATCAGTAATATCATGCTAAAATGCATGTAGCAACATGTTTGTAAAGTTATGAACATAAGCTGAAATCGTGACTGAAGTGTGTTTCCCAGATAAATCTAGGAAGTGCTAAACTAGTTTCTTGAAGACAAAGGGCAAGCTGATGCCCCCAGCGAGGTATCAACAAAGCTATCACCTATCAAGTAGCCATTCTTTGGCAAGAAAGGAGGGCAGCTACAAAGAACTGCAACTCAGCAAAGAAACAGCATGACGTCATCTTCATCCATCAGACTCCCTATATCTTGGTTCTCATCCCGGAAAGGTTTTCAAACGGGCTGAAACTATAAAAAGGAGGGGCAAACTCCCCAAGGCACTCCTCTTTCTCTCTGCCCATCTCATTCTCTCCACCTGAGAAGATAAAGGTAATAGCTCTTGGACTCTGCCAGAGGAGTCCTGACCCACACGTTCATTCAGTAATGCTGTTGGACGCATGTGGTGAGAAACTTTGCTTTGAATTCTGACTTTTATGCCTCACTGCTTGTATTCACTTAAAATCTCTTTGTAGTTAGTTAATAAATGTGTCATTGTTTTATCTAATCCAGTGTGTTTAACTTAAAGTGTCTGCATAACTCCATTTCAGGTGATAAACTGGTGTACATTATTTCTTTAAAGGAATAATGAACTTGATATATTTGGACTGTCCAGGAGAAGGCTGGGCAATGCAAGACATACATTTCTGGGGAAAGTCCAGGGGTCACTTTGCAGTATTATCCAAACTGGCAAGAGCCAGCGCTGGCAGGCTGCAGTTACACACAGACACTCAGGGTGTGAACTGCATGCTGGATGGCTGTTTGGGGGTGGTCCAGCTGGAAGCTATTACCTGTAAGGCATTGTAAGGCACCTAAGGTTGCAGGGCAGGGGTGACACAGCCCCTCACTGGTCTGGATTGTACCCTACTACGTCAGAGGGATCCAAGATTTCTATACCTTGAGATGTTCATACCATATGAGACTGAAACCAAGCTGCACACAGGCAAGAGAGTAGCCTCCTTCATTCGGAGGAGGAGGAGGAGCATTGAGCTGGTTGAAAAACTTCTGAAGAAACATTTTTTTAGTAAAAAAAATGTTGAGTCCTCCAAACTGAAACTGTTCAGACGAAAGGGCTGGTTTTGATTAATCTCCCAGTTCAAAATATTTTGGGGAAAAAAAAGTTTCAAAAAATGTTTGAACTGTCCTGTTACAACATTTTATAAACAAGAAGCTTAATTTTATTTGAAGTTACTTTTCTTTTTGAAATTTGAGTTAATTTGTATACTAATAAAAGTTACCTTTTTAAAAAAAGGTTGAAATTGAAATGAAATGTTTCAAAAATTACTTAAATGAAATATTTTCACCAATTTATTTATTTTTTTTGATGGTCAGTTAAAAATTGTGATTTCAACTTTTTGTATCGTTTTGAGAAGGAAACAAATTTGACTTGTCAAAACCTTTATGGGACAGGTAAACCACTACCTGCAGAGCTCTAGTGGAGAGAAACACTCTGAGGAGCAGGCGAAAGAGGCACAGACCATCATTGAAAAGGACAGCCTGTGGCTTCAGTTTCACTGTGAATAATGGGAAATGGCAGCAATTTGAAAGACAGTGATACTTTAATTTTCAAAGAATTCTAAAATTAGCCAGCACTGCTGAAAGAGAAACAGTCCAAACAGTCCAAAACTAAAAGTTCTTCAACTGTAGCCCATGCAGGATATTTCAATGAGTTAGCAATAAGGGAAGCTTAAAGATGATGTTATCCTGTTACTGAGGCCACGTCTACACTACAGAATAATATCGAATTAGCTAAAATCGGTTTCATAAAACTGATATTATAAATTCGATTTCACGCGGCCACACTAGGCACAGTAATTCGGCGTTGTGCGTCCATGGTCCGAGGCTAGCGTCAATTTCTGAAGCGTTGCATTGTGGGTAGCTATTCCGTAGCTATCCCTCTATAGTTCACCGCAGTCTCCCCGCCTTGGATTTGGGTTGATCATTGTCGCGGTGGTCTGGGTACAATTGTCACACGTCATTGTTCCTTCCGGGAAACAACAGTGACATCTTTCGCGTGTTTTTCCCTGGATTGCCCTTGTCAGCACCATGACACAGCAACCATGGCCCGTTCAGCTTTTTTTTTTTTCACGGGTACACGTATGTGTACTGGATTGCCGTGGACAGGGAGGGATTCATCAGCGCTACACGCAGCATTCCTTTGCTTTGCATCGATGGCGGAGATGGTTACAGGTCGTTTCTGTACGTTACGCAGGTCAACTTGACATGAGATGCCAGGTTATCTCTCCTCCTCTGTATGTCACTGCTATCATTGGTGCCCCTGGGCTGAGTCGGCCGGGGGGCGCAAAAGCAAAATGGGAATGACTCCCGAGTCAATCCTCCTTTCTTTTATTGGGGGTTTCTACACACTAAGGGAGTCGGTCCTGCCTAGAATAAGGGGCAAGTGTACTAGAGGACCGTGTATCGGCACAGCTGCTCCGTGTCAGTAATTCCAGGGCGTGCCTGAAACAACCCATTGTTCTCTCCCCCAACCTCTGGGCTATGTGCGTTCGCCCCCCCCCATTTAGTGTCATGAGTTATAAGAATGCTAGGAATAGACAGAGACTTGTAGCTGAGATAAATGAGGGGGATGCAAGATCCCGGGGTATGGACGTTCCAGAGGGAAATAGGGTGCGGGGAGGGAGCCAGGCCATACTGTGACTAATGGACAGTCCAAGCAGTCAGGATTTTCTTTACACAGGAAAGGGCAGGGGGTG
The DNA here is from genome assembly GCF_003597395.2 of Chelonoidis abingdonii. Taxonomy (NCBI): domain Eukaryota; kingdom Metazoa; phylum Chordata; order Testudines; family Testudinidae; genus Chelonoidis; species Chelonoidis abingdonii. The sequence goes on along the minus strand of NC_133770.1, from coordinate 183,455,659 downwards.
ATTAGTCAGCCCCCAGTTTGCTACTGAGGAAAGACGGTACCAGCGTTCTGTACCATCTAGTGTGGGATAAATGGAGTATTCCATTTTTACCCCAGGCGCCCCCGGGCAGCTCCCCTAAGGCCGGCCAGGAGCCTCAGGGCTGATGGCGACGCTGGATATCGTCCATACTTGCACGGTCTACACAGGGAGGGGGAGGAGAGGTTATACTGCTCCTTCAACTGTGCAGCATCGGTTACTGCATCATTACAGTCACTGGGTGACCTGAAGAGTCAAGCATGCTTTCTTTCCCTTTTCTTTTCACGTGGGGAGTGGGGAAGAACTGAGGAGCTTTTCCCTGAACGCACAGACATGTGTTTGACCTGACAGACATTGGGAGCTCAGCCAAGAATGCACACTTTTCAGAGACTGCTGTCGGATGTGGGATGACTGGGTACCTCCGTCCCCCTCCCTCCATGAGCGTCCTTTGATTCTTTGGGCTTCCTAACTTGTCTGCACGCACGATTGGCCTGTGAGATTTTTTGCCAACGCTGTCGGCAATTTCGTCGTTCTTAGTAACGACTCCTGAACAACAAGATTTGTCTCCAATAAAGCGATCGATCAGTATCTCCGACGGGTTCCATGCTGGAGCTCGTTTTACGATTTGGACTGCATGCCACCTGGTGCTGATCAGCTCCACCTGGCACAGAATTGTAATTCAAAGTTCGCGGTGCTCTTCCTGTTACCTGCCCGCTGGCATCCGAGTTCAGATTTCTGTCCAGAGCGGTCAGTGGTGCACTCTGGATACCGCCGGAGGCATAACGTCATTTCCATCCACACTAACCTAATCCGATATGTTATATCGATTTAGCCGCTTACCTCTCTCGGGAGGATACGAAATCGATATTAAAGTGCTCTTATATATCGATATAAGAGCGTTGTGTC
>NC_133770.1:183422677-183454713 GCF_003597395.2 Chelonoidis abingdonii | reverse complement strand
GGAAAGTCCCTTCCCCCGTAACCCCTCCCTCCCTTGCAGCGTTCCTTTGATTCTTTGCTTCCGTAACTTTGTCCATGCAGCACTGATTGCCTGGAGATTTTTTCCAAACGCTTGTCGCATTCTCGTCTTCTATAAACGACTCTGATACAACAAGATTTGTCTCCCATAAAGCGATCAGATCCAGTATCTCCCGTACTGGGTTCCATGCTGGAGCTCTGTTTCTAATTTGGGACTGCATCGCCACCTGTGCTGATCAGGCTCCACCTGGGCACAGGAAATGTATTCAAAGTTCGCGGGCTCTTCCTGTTACGCCCGCGGCATCCGAGTTCAGATTGCTGATCCAGAGCGGTCATTGTGCACTCTGGATACCGCCGGAGGCAAATACGTCGATTTCCATCCACACTAACCTAATCCGATATGTTATATCGATTTTTTGCGCGTACTCTCTCAGCGAAGTTGGGAGGAGTACAGAAATCGATATAAAGTGCTCTTTATATCGATATAAAGAGCGTTGTAGTGTGGACGGGTACAGCGTTAAATCGATTTAACGCTGTTTAAATCGATTTAAACGCGTAGTGTAGACCAGGCCTAAGATAATGAGGCGCGCACACATAGAAATGTTTGACATCTAGTGCTAAATTTTTACAAGATCCATTTTTAACTTAATTTTAACTCAAACATATTAGTAGATTTACTTGTAAGGTTTCAGAAAAATTATTCCACGAAGCATTACAATTTTGGGAAGGCTAAGTTTTATTTTTCACACATAATAAAGAAGATGACTAAAATGTAAAGTTCAACTCAAATTTAAGTGTAGATCTGCAAATGGCGCTTCCACAATATTCACTCTCTCTGCCAAATATACACAGACACACCCACTCTATGCATGTGTGTATATAATTAAATATCCAATACACATATGTATGATGTATGTTTTCTATTTTTCAGGAAAGAATCTCTCTCATGCTACCTTTTGTTGACTGGAAACAGTTTGATCAAACTGAAATGCCTTTTTTGGCCCCATATTGCAAGCACTCCACTGCTCCATGAAACCACTACAAAGAGAGGATAGCTAATGAAGAGTTCATGCTCTGGGAACTTTAAATCTCCAGAACATAGAGAATTATAATGGCCGGAGGGAGCAGAAATTGTTAACCCAGAAAATCCAGTGTGCGCCGAGTGAAAACCTGACCCCACAGAAGTCAATAGCAATGTTCCTGTGGACTTAAAAGAGGCATGACAAATCCTCCTGGCATTCCCTTCTAGCACCACAACACCCACCTATCTATGGAAACTCTTGTTGCTACTTCTACTCCCCGGTGGCAAGTGATTCTGTAGACCTGCTAAGTTTCACACAGAGGTGTTACTTCAGACTTCTTCTGGGATCCCACAATGCAGATAAAAGCAGGAATGGACTGCAGTGGGAAGTAGTCACCCTGATAACAATATAAGCAGGATGCACACCAGAAGCACAGAGCTCTCTACACACAGACAGCAGGGTGAGGGAGGAAGTAACTGCTCTTGACTAAGCAGTCCAATGAGAGAAATCGAAGGACTAACACAGAGGGCGGGGCGGGGGGGGCGGGAGGGAGACCCAGGCACTATACTGGATCTTGAAGATATCAGACTTTAGTACCCATGTCTGCCACAGATTCCCAGTGTGACCAAAGGCAAATGGCAATCCCTCTGTGCCTTAGTTCCCAATTTGTAAAACAGAAATATTTCCATACCTCATAGGGTGGTTGTAAGGATAAAGTCATTAATGTTTCTGAGCAGCTCAGCTGCTATACTAATGGAACCATATAAATACACACACATCAGTAATTTACTGCCATCAGCCTACAGGGAAGAAACTTTTGAATTAATTCCTTAATTGCTCTTAATATTTTTACAGTGCACACAAGGGTGAATGTTGTTCACATTTCTGCTATCTGACCATGTGTTACTATCATGCAGCCCTTATGAGGGTATTAGCTCCTCACTGAGGCTACGTCTATACCTTAAACACTAATCAGCACAGGTGCAGCTGAATCGCTGTAGTGCTTCAGTGTAGACACTCGTTACAGCAATGGTTCTCCATCACTGTGGTTAATCCCACCCCTGAGAGATGCAGCTATACTGATGTAAGTTGTCAGTGTAAACCAGCCCATAGAGAAATTTCTTATAAGTTAAGTATATAGGTAGCCCAAGAATTTCAAAGCTGACTACTGATTTGAGGTGCCCAACTTCTGATACCTTAAAGGTGCCAGGTTTTCAGTGACTGGTTGCGCAGAACCTTATGAAAATTAGGACCTTTTAAAGTTGGGTTACCTAAAATCACAGAGGTCAGCACTGAAAACCTTGACCTCAGAATATGTCTGTTTTCTTTAAAAATAATGTATAAGCTATTCTAGTAAGCACAATTTATACCAGGCAGCCCTTTTCTAACTGTGCAAAATGTTATTCCAAAATTAAATATCTTAAAAATATAGACCAGGATTTTCAAGAGCACTCAGCTTTTGTCTAATTCTACTCCCAAACAACACAATGGTAAAACTCCCATTAACTACAATGGGTGCTGAATTAGGCCAATGCTAAATTCTTTTTAAAATCCCACCCATAAATTCTGAGTAAATTTTCTACCAAAGCCTTCTTTAAAAATAAAATAAAATAAAATAAGAAAGCTTATTATCTGGTATAAAACTCTTGTGCATGCCCTGTGTGATGACATTTATTATTGTTTAATGTTTATTTTACACCACCACTCAGAAAGCACAATCAAGATAAAGTCCCATTGTTATATGCACCATACAGACATACAAGATGATGTGGTCGCTTTCCCAAAGACCTTAGAACAGGGGTGGACAACCTCTTCAGACAGCTCCCATTGCCCAGGAAAGGCGGCCACTGGGAGCTGCAGAGGGGTCGTGCCTGCACACGGTCAACTTCAGCAAAATGTCTCACAGCCCGCAATCAGATTACCCTGATGGGCTGCAGGTTGCCCACCACTGCCTTAGAATGTATAAGACTGGAACTGCATGCTGGGATGATAATAAAAAATTAAAATCTTATTTAGCATTTATTTTGTTTCTCTATGCAGAAAGGCAACCCTTGCATGACAGTGTGTCACAATCCGCTCATTCTAGATCTGAAACACTCCAGAGTGTCTGATTTGGGAGACCCCCAAAAAGGGTCCCAAGATTATCTTAAATTTGGCATGACTCCCCACCTGGCTACTGCCATTTTTTTCTTGGTTAGTAGAACAGTTCATTAGAAGAGCAGACTACCCCACAAACAGCCACAAGCTTCCCCCTGTTGCTCAGACATTATAAGCTCTCCATAAGTAGGAATTAAAGCAAATTTTATAGAGTAGAAAAAAGCTTTGGGATCATTCTGGATCAAACTTGCTATATGAATATATGCTAATATAATATTATATTAAGGGAGAGATTTTCAACAGCATAATTGGGCACCTAATCCCCTTCTGTGCCTTTGGAAAATCTCCTCCTAAACAAACTGTAGCTGTCCTTTCATAACCCTCCTCAGCAACTACTTAGGAGACAAGCCAGGAATGGATGAACCAACACAGATATTTCTTCTATTGTTCTAAAGAAGAATACTAGGTTTAGCGAGGCCAAGTTCTGTCATGCAGCTTCTCCAATGCCTTCAAGCAGTATTGGGACTTATATTCAAATCACAGTATGCAGACTACAAATAAGCCAACAATCCCCATTTGATTAAGGGCGTCATTTACTCTGGTATAATTACACTGATGGCTGCAAAGGTCTCCTATTTTTAAACTATTTCACAAACATTTAATTCACTTCTCATGATGACAAGTACAGATGACAAGTGTACAGTACACATGCCAACATAATGATACAGAAATAAGTAAATACAGTTTATATGTAAAGAAATGTAAACATCTGAAAAAACAAATCTACAAAGAAACACAGAAATGTAGGGCTGGAAGGGACCTTGAGAGGTCATCTAGTCCAGCCCCCTGTGCTTAGGCAGAACCAAGTATACCTAAACCATCCCTGACAGGGGTTTGGAAAACCTGTAAGAATGTTGGGGATTCCATCACCTCTCTTGGAAGCTTATCCCAGTGCTAACTACGCTTTGAGTTAGAAACTTTCCCCACATCTTCCTTGCTGCAGAAGAAGCTGATTACTTCTTGTTTCACCTTTAGCAGACATGGAAAACAATTTATCACAATCCTCTTTATAACAACCCTTAACATATTTGATGACTTATCAGGTCTAACCTTTATTTTTTTTCTTTTTTTTTTTTTAAAAGACTAAACATGCCCAGTTTTTTTTTTAAACCTTTCCTCATAGGCCAAGTTTTCTAATCCCTGTACCATGGTTGCTCTCCTCTAGACTCTCTCCAGTCTTTCTTGAAGTGTGATGCCCAGAATGGGACACAATATTTCAGCTGAAGCCTCACCAGTGCGGAGTGAAACAGAACAATTTCCACCCATGTCTTACATATGTCACTCCTCTTAATACCCTCAGAATTATATTGGCCTTTTTTCTCAACTGCACCACATTGTTGGCTCATTTGTGAACCACTATACCCTCCAGATGCCTCTATCTCCTAGCAGTTATTCCCCATTTTGTAGCTGTGCATTTGATTTTTTTAATTCCTAAGCACAGTACTTTGCAACTATCTTTACTTAATTCCATCTCGTTGATTTCAGACCAATTCTCCAATTTATCAAGATAGTTTTTAATTCTAATCCTTTCCTCCACAGTGCTTGCAATCCCTCCCAGATTGGTGCTATCTCTAAATTTCATAAGCATACTCTCCACTCCATTATTCAAGTCATTAATGAAAATATTTAATTATACCAGACCCAAACCTGACCCCAACAGAACCCTACCAAATATGTCCTCGCTGTTTGACAGAGAGCCAGATAACTATTTTTTGAGTATGATCTTTCAACCAGTTATGTACCCATCTGATAGTAATTTACTATTAATCACATTCCCCAAGTTTGCCTTTGAGAATGTCATGTGGGACTGTGTGAAAAGACTTGCTAAAATCACATCTACAGCATCTGCACTATGCAGGAGGCCAGTTACACAGTCAAAGAAAAAAAATGATGTTAGTTTGGCATCATTTGTTCTTGACAAATCCATGCTGGCTATTCCTTATAATCCTATTACCCTCTAGGTCAGGGGTCCCCAATGCGGTTCCTGGGGGTGCCATGGCGCCTGCAGGAGCATCTAAGTGCACCCGCGCACTGGCCAGCAGATGAGCACCCGCCAAAATGTCGCTGACAAGCTATGTCATTCAGAGGTGTCGCCACCAAAATGTTGCCGATTTTCAGTGGTATTTCGGTGGCGATGCCTCTGGATGACGCTACTTGTCGGCGGTGACGCCTATTGACGTTGCCACTTGTTGGCGGAATTTCAGCGGATGCTCGTCCACCGTCATGGTCCTCCGTGGCTCGTCATCTGAAAAAGGTTGGGGACCACTGCTCTAGGTCCTTACAAACTGATTGTTTAATAATTTGTTCCAGCATCTTTCGAGGTATTAGGATTACTATTCTACAATTCCCTCAGTCCTCTTTGTTCCCCTTTTTAAAGATAGGTACTATGTTTGCCCTTCTCCAGTCCTCTGTCCTCCAGTCCAGTCGCCCATTTTCCATGAGTTCCCCAAGACAACTGCTAAAGGATCAGAGATTGTTTCAGCTAGTTCCTTAAGACAAATTGTCATCAGGCCTTGACAACTTGAATACATTTCACTTATCAAAATATTCTTTAACCTGTTCTTTCTCTATTTTGGATTCTGTTCCTTTCACTTTGTTAATAAGATTAAATTGTGTTAAGTTCTGGTCACAATCTTCCTAATTACTGAAGATTAATGCCTGTTTTGCTTCAAACACCCATTATTAGCTCTCCTTCCCTGCTAAATCATGGGCCTGCACTTCCTTCATCTTTCTCTTCCTTCTAACATATTTGCAGAACCTCTTCTCATTGCCCTTTACGTCTTGTACTGGGTAACTCACTTTCTGCTTTAACCTTTCTGGTTTTGTTCCTACATGCCTACATCGATTTTGTACTCACCCTTAGTAATTTGTAGAGCCCCCCTCCCTTCTTTTTTTGCAAATGCGAAATAAAACAAACAACCTATAAAACGAAATAAAATGAAAATCTTAACCCACAGTGGTGGCTTCTGAGGCTTCTTACCTGTGAGAGGGCTGGGTCTGGCTCCCCACTCTGGGAATTGTGACCTGGCACATGAGGTCTCAGTGCTGATTAGGACAGACCAATCTGCCCCTTCGTCATGACTGGGAGGGCAACAAGGCCAGATTTGGGTGAGTGGAATTGCACCCTGATGTATGAGGTTGCACAATCACTCAGGTTTGGCCTGAACACCTCCCTTGTTATGATGGAGGGGCAGCCAGGCCAAACGTTGTGACCCCATGTACCAGATTGCACCACTTGGAGCAGGGAGCTGAGCCCAGCCCTCTGCGACAAGAGACACCACAGTGGGATGAATGCAGAGTGGGCTCACTCTGCAATCCCCCCTTCTCCCCCCACACACGATAAAATAAAACTAAATTCCAAAAACATAAAATGAAAAATTATAAAAATGATAAGAATTTCATGGGGCTAGTAATTTGTTTCTGTTTACACTTTTTGTAGGATTCCTTTTGGATTTTCAGGGCACTAAAGAGCTCCTGATGGAGCCACATTGGCCTCTAACTATTCTTTCTGTCTTTCCTTCACACTGGAACAATTTGCTGTTGTGCTTTTAATACTGCCTCTTTGAGTAACTGTCTGCTCTCCTGAACTACTCTTTCCCTTAGATTTTCTTGCCATGAGGCCTTGCCTACCAGTTCTCAAAGTTCATTAAAGTCTACTTTTATGAAAACCACTATAATTCTGCTGCTCTCACTCCTTCCTTTCTTTTGAACCATGAAATCTACCATTTCATGATCATTTTTATCCAAATTGCCTTCCACTTCAGATTCAAAATCAATTCATTCCTGTTCATCAGAATCAAGTATAAAATGGTTGTCCAACTGGTTACTTCTTCCACTTTCTGAAATGTGTTGTTCCCAATACATTCCAAGAACTTGTTGGATACTGTTTTTTTAGTATATTACTTTTCCAGCAGATGTCTGGGTAGTTAAAAGCTCTCATTACTACAAGGTCTTGCGTTTTGGATACTTCTGTTACTTGTTCTAGAAATGCCTTATGCACGTCCTCAGCCTGATTTGATGATCTATAGTAGACCCCTACCATGCTATCACCTCTGTATTTTTTCCTCTTATCTCTACCCAGTTGAAAGTCTCTGGTCTGTCTCTCATCTCATCCTAGACCTCAGAACACATTTATACATTCTTGATATATAATGCATCACATCTCCCTTTTCCCCCTTGCCTGTCCTCCATACCAATATTCCAGTCATGAGATTTATACAGAGATGCCAATTAAGCAATAATTTAGCTTACATAATAATATTGCCAATTCTTCCTGTTTATTTGCCACACTCCTTGCAGTGGTGTATAGACATCTAAGATGTGGAAGAGATTCCCCCACTGTTTTCTTTCTTGTTGATCCTATGACTCTATTGTAATTTTCTATTTCCTCATCATCATCTAACCCTCTGCTAAGATCATCGTTGTTTATGCTTACCTGGAGGTTTCAGTCACCTGCCCCCTTGAACCTAGCTTAAAGCCTTCCTTATAAAGTTGGTGAGTCAGTGCACATAGATACTCTTCCGCTTCTTGGTCAGGTGGACCCATCTCTTTCAGCAGTCCTTGTTTCTAGAACAGCAACCCATGCCATAAAGCTGAAATTAAGCCTTTCTATCAACAACATCTGTGTAGCCAAGCATTCATCTGCAGGATGTGTGCGCACCTGCCAGGCCCCTTACCCTCAAGAGGCAGGATGGACGAGAATACAACCTGTGCCCCCAACTCCTTCACTCTCACTGCCGAGACACTGTAATCACTGCTGCTCTGCTCAAGGTCATACCTGGCAGCATCTTAGAGCCCATGTGCATGGGTAGTGGTCAGAGGGATAGATGAGCCTTGGCAACCTGTGATATCTTAGGTGTGGGCTCCAGTCAGGCAGCACACCTCCTGGGACACTAGGTCAGGTCAGCAGATGCATGCCTCTGTCCCGCTCGAAGGAAGTCCCCGACCGCCACTACCCTATGTCTCCTCCTCGTGGGTGTGGTGGCTGGGAGCATCTCAGGCATGGAGGCTGTATAGCATATCAGTTCTTGGCTGTAATGGATGGGGAACCTGGGTGGGGGATGAAACACAGTGTCCTATCCAGCAAGCAGCCTGTCTCCTCACTGCAGAACAGCTGGTTTTCCTTCCTCCCCCGGTGCTGCTATAGTATTTTTCTAGTTGACTGGCATCCTCCATCTCAGCTGTCTCTACGTGCATCCTATTGATGAAGTCCACTGGATGCTATGCAGATAAGCCACTCTCCTTCACCTGCTTCCTGAGGGACTTCACCAAGACCCCTCTCACACTGGGTGGCTCTGCCTACCTGGCTTTCTTTGGCAGGCACCTGCAGGCCACATCCCCAGCAAGTCTGGAGTAGAAGCCTCCAGAGTCAGGATGCCTGTCTGGCCAGCACCTCCACACGTGCAGGTAGCAGAAGAGCTAGCAGTGCTGTTGGTGACATGTCGTTTTCTTCCTCTTGCTAGGAGCGGCGAGTTATATGGGCTTCTGGCGTCCAGACTCCAGGAATATTAAGAGCCTGGGGGCTCCACCAGTGTTAAGAGCCAGGTGTCTCTCACGGCCCTGCCTACCACCCCCACATACCTCTCCCAGAGTGTCTCCTGGCCCCCACCTCCTGTCGTGCCTCAGAGTGTCCCTGCCTCAAGCAGGCGGCTGCCCTGCCACTCCATGCTGCGCCCCCTCGCTGCTGCCGGTGGCTGTTGCTGCCTACAACACATGAGATGCACTGGCAGCGGGCTGAGGTGGCTGCTGCACCTGCAGAGGAAGGAGGTGCACACATGATTGGCAGCCCTCCCCTCCCCTGGCCCCCACCAGGAGGCGATGCCGAGGGTGCTTCTGGGAGACGGAGTCTAGACCTCACCTGAGCAGCCGCTGAGGCTTAGGTGAGTGTTTGATCATATGATCCATACCTCCCCATCCACCCGCAACCACCACTCCTGCCCCATGCTGGACAAGGGGTAGCCCCATCCCCCATGAGGGGCAGCAGGCTACAGCAAGGGAGGAGGCCACATGTGATGGCAGCCCCCTCCCCCCGGCACAAACCCACCACAGGGGAAGCAAGGGGACTTCCTGGACCTGAGAGGGGCCTGGCTCACTGGAGCATGTGCAGTGACAGTGCCAGGTGAGTGTGCTGATGGGAGGGTCGGGTGGGGAGAGAGGAAGAGGGCTGGGGGGACTGTGGAGTCCTCCTCTCTGGCCTCAGCCCCAGAGCAGCCTGCCTGCACCCCAAACTCCTCATCCCCAACCCCACCCCAGAGCCTGCATCCTCAGCCAGAGCCCTCATTCCCCCACTCCCCAACCCTCTCCTCTAGCCCTGAGCCCCCTCACACACCCCAAACCCTCATCCCCCCTCTGCCCTCTGAACACCTCGGTCCCAGACTGGAGCCCCCTCCTGCACCCCAAACCCTCATCCCCCCCCCCCCACATTGTGCAGTATACGGAAACTGTTAAATGCTTACTATTTCCAGTCCATTTTTACATTATATATATCGACTTACAGAGCAGGTGCGGGGATGTCAGGACTTGGATCTATTCTGGGCACCCCCAAAAATTACACAAGCCTGCTGCCCCTGCCCCTTGTAGGTTCTTCCTTGTACCTACAAGTCAAGGAGGAAAACAAAACAAAAACAACCCCATCTTCCTGCCTTGCTCCACTGGCAAACTAGCTGGCTAAGTCCCTTAGTGTCCTAACTTCCTTCACCTCACCAACCATGTAATCACATATTATATTGATCAGAAATATATGCAAATCCAATGAGCTTTAGAAAGACTTCAGAATCAAATCAGAAGATGGGGCATGTGTCACTTCCTTTACAGAGGAAGTATTTATTAAAATCCTACCCTGTCAAAGCTTGGTGCCAAAAGAACAGCAATTAATTTTCCACTTTCAGCTGCATATGCCCAGTCCAGCCAAAAATAATTTTAAGGTCAAGGATCATCCATCTTTGTTTTACAGTTTGCCAAGGTAACTGCCATTAACTTATCAAGTCTCAGGCTGAAACATTTAACAGAAAGGAGGCTTTTGAATTTAAAAAAAAAAAAAGTTATTGGTGTGCATGATAAGTCTTTAAATAAACAAATGTTATTGTTGCCGAACACCACTGCATCTTAAAACACAATAAACAAGACTAATATAAAAAATATCAAAATGTAAAATATTCCCATCTGTTAAAAGGCAGTTGCCTATTTTCACAAAAAATTACACCCACATATGTACAGGAAAAACCCCTTACAAAAAATAATAAATAGCATGATTATATTTTGTATGGAACTGCAGCACAGGCAGTTATTTTCCAGTTAATTTTGCAAATTAATCTGTATTCAACCAAGAAGGTACACAAGCAAGCAACGTTATAATGTTTAAATGGCATTAAATTCCTTCAGTAAACATGCTCTCTTATCTTCACATAAGATAAAATTATACGAAGAAAATGCTAGTTCTGAAAGTATCTTTAACAAAAAGCATGCCTGGCATACCAAATAAACATTCCAACTGCCTAACAATATAATCTAATCAAACACTATAGCAAGCTTTTAAAACAGAACTATTAAAATTTAGCATACTTTCAGTTACTAATATTATAGTTGACTATAAATTAGATCCATTACCATACCATGGCATTCAATCATCATCAAAAACTGTTTCTCATCTCTTTACTGCACTGCCCAGATTATGATGAACTATTGCATAATACTACTGCAATAAATCTGATGTTCCACTGTGCTGCTCGTATGCCTATATTCTGGTCAAGCTATTTTACCTCATTTTTCAAATGCAGCATACTCTAACCTCTAACATTTTTAGAAAATAGACACACACAAAGCAGAAATGAGAAAATAATAATTAAAGCAAAAACGCTTTTTCAAATGTTTTCATATAATAAATATCCAGCTTGCATGAAAAATGCTCTGGTAGGTTGTCTCAATGGAACTTGGAAATAAAGATTTTACCTTGATCTTAAAAGTGAATGTTAAAAGCTATGCAACTTTTTAAAAGTCAGGCTTTCCCTATTTATACAAAAGACATTTATCTATTTTGACATTTCATTAATCTACGTTTCTCTTCTTCACCCTAAAAGTTTTACAAAGGCAGAATTCCTTTATTCATGTGTACCAAATATAAACTTTTCTGCAAGGAACAGCTTGGCAACTAACAACAATTTTAGAACAATTCTAATATAATGAAATGCTGTTTGGGGCTATTTATATAAACAGTGAATTAACCCTCACTGGTATATTTCAAGAATTCATACTCATGGTTTATAAAATGTGACTCACAAGAGTTCGTTATTATAATAAGAGAAAAAGCTGTCTAGATTCAAGAGACTGCCTCTCAAACCAAATATGCTTAGCCTGCAGTTTCTGTCATGGAAGAAATTACTCAATTAACTTCAGACAACAAAAACAACATGGTTATAACTAATGTACAGTAAATGCTCTGTGGGTGTAATGTAAGCTCATTTCCCAGTAATAACTCCCGTACATTCTAACCCATTTCTCGCCTAGCTTTTGCAAAAACAACTGAAGTATGTTACATTTACTTAGATTTTTCTCTGATCATCACAGTGCCAGAAAAATAAGTTGCAAAATATTAGTAACCCAGTTATGGCCCTCTCTCTCTGTCTCTTTGAAATATATTCCCAAAGAAAATATTTTCAGAATAAAAAATGTCTCCCACCTGCCTCTAGACAGTAAATCATCTTTTTCAAAGTTAAAATCAAGTCCCACTATTTATGAAGTTTCTGCCCACAGTGATGATTTTCCTTGGCAGCAGCAAAGGAAGAGACTACAATGACAGTAATCAATAAATGATCACCTGTTTCTAGGAATTAAAGGCAGGGAACTACAAATACTCAAAAGCTTTAAAACACCTGATTAATAACAGTCTCTCTCACTCTGATGCCCAGTGAGTACGGGAGTAAAACATTAATTATTAAAAATAACTAAAAGAAAACTTACATAAGCAGACATATATACCTGCTCCTGTCATTCCTTCCACTCATGTTAAAATATCCCATCAATGATTTGTTTTTTTGCCTAGACTGCTAAATAATTTGCCTGTACCACAGAGCGAATGTTTGCTAACATCAGCCAGTTAGATTTATTGCTGTTTACATGTTACAGCACAACATTTTTAGGATATATATCTATGTCAGCGCCATAACACAGCTTTTGCTGTATGATTAAATAAGAAAATAAAAGAAAATTAACCCACTATAACAATCAAATCTGCAGATTACAGTTAGAACAAATCCAGTTCTGCTACATGGACAGCCAGACCCTTAGCAGATGTTAGCGCCAAGTATCAATATGTATAAATCCCCTTTTCATTAAAGCCTGCCAAACAGTGCAAACCAACCTTGTACAAGGTGCTTTCACATCTTAAAAACACAGCCAACATGCAAATAAACATAATCCTCTTTACTCTCAAAGCTAAGTCACATGCATTGCTTTATGTTTATTTTAATATTATGCCTATAAGAAGTATTTTAATTATCACGTTACCAGACAGCTGACAGGTCATCCCCCATTATCTGTGCCACAGCACACCTGAATTACTCTGCCACATCACATTATATTCAGAGTGCAATTCTAAAACATAATCTCTCACAGGCTATGGGATCCTAGGAATCCTCCCCCGCTATCTCTCCATGGCAACAGTAGCTACAGTAAAGACAGTCTACCTCTTACGCAAGCGAAAAGAGTATGAAACACGGCCAAAAGGCCACAAATGTCAGCAGTCAAAACACCACTCTCGCCCCTCCCCATTTAGTTTCTCCCTTAAAGAAACAGTAGTCTATATTTCTTTTCTCTTACATTTCAAATATCTCAAGTCACATTTTGCTGGATGAGAAACAGCTTAAAGCAGACATAGAAATTAGAGCTACAACCCAAGTACATATGGATAATGCACCAATGTTTTCAACAACAGATTTCCTCCCTATATTTTCATGTAACAAGTACTTCAGCAGAATATCTTTATCCTTGCACAGAGATATTCTTGTAGACAAAAGAATTTTTCAATGTCTATTTTAGGATTGCGGATACTGATTACCTTAGGATACTGCCACCAATCACCTTCTGAATGTTAAAATTTAACCCACAAATGTATCATCTAAACTGTGAAATCTTTGTTTTTAACACCGAAGCAATTTATTAGGATATTTACATTTTTTTCCCAGTAAGTCAGTGCTGCATCTGAACTGACTTTAATTTTCTGAACCTAATAAAATGATAAATTAAGCCCTCAAAGGGCAAAAATTAAAGATGAAAACAAGATATAGACCTTGGCCCTGAAATGTGACCTAAGTAGGTGGACCCCAGAGCCCACATGGAGAATCACTGAAGGTCAACTCATGCTGATCAGATTGCAGCATCCAGGGCCATCATAAGCAAGCTAAAAATAAGTAGGGAAAAAAAATCTTTAAACCTGGCACCTTTCAACAAACAAGACAAAAAGACCTTATAAGAAGTTATAACAAAGGACTATTAAGCATATATAAATAGCAGTCAAACTTCAGTGCTTTCCTGAATGGAGGCTTAAGTAGTATGTGCTTAAATCCATCCCTATTCAGGGCAGCACTTAAATGTGTGCTTAAGTTTAATCTTATTCTTAAATTCCCTTGAAGGACGTAAATATGTACTTAAGTGCTGCTCTGAATAGGTATTCTCTTCTTTATCAGAGCCTTATAGCAAAGATATACTGGCCTGATTTTTCCATATGTGCTATGAAGCAATAAAATAATATATCATTTTATTTCATACCACATAATTCTGCTTTCAAATTAAACCACTAGACCCAAAATAGACTACAGAAAATGAAGTGTTATTTTAGACTTACAAGCTTTTTCCTTAAAAAACATTTATTTTCTTTATATTTTTAGATCAATAGACTGCAACGTGTCCCCATGAAAGAGCCTCTTTTAGGAGGAAAAAAAAAGTTAGCACATGAAAATAGCAGAGATGTCTGGAATTCTCCCTGACATCTTGTTCACAAGCCAAGTCAGAGTTACATATAGCAGCTGATATGATACATCCACTCGTTCCTTTTTGACGTAAAGCTCTACAGTATTCTAGTCTATTAATATATTTCAGCTACTATGGATTGCAGGTGTTTGCCAGATGAAGTAAGGTCACCATTACCTCTAATGGCGCAGGACTCCCTTTTTAGCATAAATGACAACTACCCAAAACCAAAAACTAAACACACAAACCAACCACACACCCACTCTCTGACACATAGGTAAAGATGACATCAAGCACTGATATAACAAACTATGAACTTTAAAGAACACTACAGGTCAGATTAACTCTCTTTTGTATGCCAATCAGAGTTTTAGTTGAACGCTATAATGGATGCTTTAGAAGGGTGATGCTTTTATTTAATTTTTCTGTTCCTTTTATTATGTTGTTCTAAGGCAGCCAAGACCAAAGTTCCTGGAATAGGAGATGTGGGGGAAAAGGAAGTCTTCTACTGCAGGACTTGACACAGATAAGTATCCTGGTAGAAGATGACACTAAAACCTGGTTGCTCCAAGCTCTTCTTGGCCAGCCTTTCATTATAGGAGAAACATTTTTATGTTTTGCCCCTGAGATATCAAAGAATTTGGATGCCTTTTCCTGGCCTGCAGCAACTCACACAATCAAGACCTGAACTTAATGCATCAACATCTCGTGGAAATTATAAAGAGGAAGAAACGAAGAATGACCAAGAAGTCATCTAGTAATAAGAATATCTATCATCTGTTCCTCTTTCTTCTGCCCTGATTCTGAGACATCCTCTTCTAAATGGACAATGGAACATCCAGGAAAAAGTGGCCTCTCAATTACGTCATTAGCGTGCTTTGGTGCTGAACAATGTGGTTGCTCAGTGATCTAACCCTCAGGAAGATTCCTGAGGAAGTGGAGACTGGGACTACCAGTCCCAAGGATCACGACAGTTGCACTGGTCATAAGGGCTCTGACTCTGCATGCTTGGGTCCTCAAGTGGGAAAGGAAATCCAAGAGGTGGGGACTTGATGTCTTTTCCTGGAAAGAGTTAGGGGAACCACAAGCAGGGAACCATCTCAGGTACCTTCACCACCCACCACAGGGGGGAGATCAGACATGTTATCCCCTCTGCATCATCCTTGCACCAAGAACCAGAAAGAAGCAGCTCCAGAGCCCCCCAGCCAAGCCCAAATCATGAGATTATATTCAGAGCCTCAGCTTTTATGTAAAATAAAAATAAGTTTATTTCAATGGAGAGGTGTCTGCCTGAGTCTGCACACAGCCAGAAACAACAGCTCTAAAGGGAGTGGGGGGGCGGGAAGGGGAGAATAAAATGTCCCATTCATCTCTACGGAACATTAACTTCAAGACTCAATATTCTGGGGGGCCTCTGCTAACACTACGCCAGCACAGAACTCTGTGGCAAGATGTGTGGTGATGTCAGCAGAACTTTTTTCCTCATAATGGACTGTGTTCATTGTCACTAAGCCCAGTCAACAGACAGAAAGGACAGGGGAGAACATGAAGGAGGCTGGCATTAGGGGATAGAGAGTGGATACAGGGTGTTGCTATGCTTCACTCAAAGTGTGGATTTCCAAGGTTACAACAAATGAAAAGGCAAAGGTTTTTTTCAACAAGGATGAGGAAGGGCTAAACACAAATAAATCAGCACCCTTGCCCATTTGTTGGTATGTTTTATCTGCTTCTTCTACCCCTCATGTGTTTTGTATTTATAATTCAACTTAATTCAGTACCTCTGTTAATCTCAGCTACAGAGATGGTACACAGTGAGAGGAGGACTCTCTCAGACAACCGGGACCCA
This sequence comes from Chelonoidis abingdonii, assembly GCF_003597395.2. NCBI lineage: Eukaryota > Metazoa > Chordata > Testudines > Testudinidae > Chelonoidis > Chelonoidis abingdonii. The sequence goes on along the minus strand of NC_133770.1, from coordinate 183,438,709 downwards.
AAGGTTTTCACAGGACAAAGTCAAGTCCTTGAATTGCATTTGTAAGTGAATGGGAAGCCTATGAAGTTTCAGGAGAACTGGTGTTGCCAGGTAGGTAGGTGTGTTCTGAATCAGCTATAACTTTCAAAGGATCTTCAAGATCCCAGGAAAGCTAACACACCATGCCATTTAGAGCTGAAGAAAACAAGATATACTTGTCATCCACCTGCTGATCATGCTTCAGCCTGAATAGTCTCACTAATACTCCCATTGGCCTTCAATATATAAACAGCGGTAGGAGTAATGGAGTAAAGCCACATATCAGAACTCTCTTGGGAAGACGAGATGTTTATCCCCGAACATCCTCTGAGATTTCAGAAACAATAATGCCTTTTTTTCAGGGTCATGCCAGCTACCCCATCCAGGATCTATTCAGGGCCAGCTGTATCAAAGACAGCTGACTCCAGCATCTTGGCTAACGCCTCTTAAAGCTTCATTTGAATAGGATTTACTTCATTTTCTGCTCTAAGCTGTTGTACAGTGTAGCTCTGGGTAGTTACCGGCTGCCTTACTGCACTGCAGAGGTAAATGTAGTTCAACTGTGGGAGGGATACAAAGGAAATGAAATAAATTTAAGATACTTCAGATGAAAGGAAATATATCAAGGTCCTCTCAGGGTATGGCTACACTTGAAATTTCGGAGCGCTGCCGCAGCAGCGCTTTGAAGTGTGAGTGTGGTCGGAGCGCCAGCGCTGGCAGAGAGCTCTCCCAGCGCTGCACGTAAACCACATCCTCTACGGGTGTAGCGTGCAGCGCTGGGAGCCATGCTCCCAGCGCTGCGGCACTGATTACACTGAGGCTTTACAGCGCTGTATCTTGCAGCACTCAGAGGGGTGTTTTTTCACACTCCTGAGCGCAAAAGTTGCAGCCCTGTAAAGTGTCAGTGTAGCCATACCCTAAGTATTTAAACACAGATATTTACACATAAATAGAGTTCACACTAGATTCTAACACAGTTCAAAGAGCTATTGTGGATGGATCAAAGTGGTTTTACAACTGTTTCTAATACATGGTTGAGAAGAATTTAAAAAAAAATAGTACTAACATGTTTTTTTCCCCTTTAACCTAAAGTATGCTGTAACCAGATTTAACAAAAACTGTGTTTGAATCATATTTAAACAGAGTGCCCCAGCAAATTTAAAGCATATGTAAATTCAAGATAGCTTTATTAAAAGATCTAATGAAGAAGAAACATGCTTTCAACATCTGTTGCAGAGATGGAGAAGTTAGCAACAGGAATAGCAAACACTATTTTCTTTTTTGAGATGCAGTCAACCCACTGAAGCAAAATATCAGTAAAAGAAGAACATCTTTAAGAGGAAGGAGGCTTAAACTGATTTGTACCTTCCAGAATGAAGATGACTAAAGTTCCCAGGTGGTGACTATTTTAGAACCTCATCTGCTTGCTTATCACCATCTGCTAGCTCTGATTTGGGAACAAATGTAATCTCTTCCTCAAACCTATTATGCATCTTAAAGAAAAATGAGCATTTTTACAAAATGCCAAATTTAGGTTAAAAAATCTCACATTTTCTAAAAAATATCATATTCCAAAGAATATTTAAACTGCACAGTCACACAGTGGCTGGCCATGGTAAATAAAGTAGGTCCAGCTCACTGGTGCCTGAACAGGTGTCCCTGTTTGGCCACTTAAGAGGCAGGGTAGCAGATAGGGAGCTATCAACGACCCAGTGAGTCAGAGAAGACTGGTTCAATCAGGAAGGGCAGGTGAGAGGTGCCAGAGACATAGAGAATTGGAGGAGTCCCAGAAGAAAGCAGAAAGTGGTTCCTGGGAGGAGTCTGAGGGCAAAAGGTCAGCAAGAGTGAAATGCTAGTTGGTGTCCTCAAGCCAGAGAGCCAAGGCCAGAGGGATGAGGCCAAGAGGTGCAGCAGTGGGAGCTGCCTGCTGGTTCTAAGCAAGAGAACCAGTTCCAAGATCCAAAAGCCTGAAAGCAGTGGAGCAGCAGAGGATCTTACCCGCTGACATCTCCAGGGTCAGAGAGCCAGACCCAGAGGAATCCCTAAGAGGACTTGGGGAGTGAAGGCTACTCTCTTAGCAGGATGCTTTGCAGCTGAGAGGCTATAGGGGTTCCTTTTGGGAAGACTGGGATTGCAGTCCAGTTGGAAGGGTTGGGATGGCTGTCCTGGTACAAGCATATGAGAGCACTGACAGAGTCCAGGCATGGTTTAAAGTGACAATTTGTGACACATGGGCATCAAGAGATGAGATATCTTGAGTAATGATGACTGCTTACACTAGGGCGAGAAACAAACTATGTGTATGGGGCCTTTATCATGGACTGTTTTGAATTATGTTCTAGTAATAAACCATGTTGATTGACTAGAAGATAAGCCTTGCATGGAGTTATTGGGTTACTTGAGAGGGAAATGAGGCAGGCACATGTGTCCTGCTGTGGTCTGCTGCAAGAGGGCATTCCAAGTGGGATTGCCCTACGACATACATCAAATGTTATACGAATTAAGGTAATGATCAGTTGTATGACTCAACAATGATACCCTTGATCATTGTAGGCTATCCTACAATTTATTCTTCAGAGGTTCTACAAGACAAAGTAAAGAAGTGTTTAGATGCAACTTCCTGTTACTTCATGAAAAAAACTGGTTTCAGTAAATGCAGTAAAAAGTCTTAGAAATGCTCATGTCACAGAAATTCCTTACAAAATGATATTAAGTCACATTAGTGTAATGGATGTATTAGCTTGACAGTTATATCAATGTTTTACTTAAAATATACATGGAAAAAAACAATTTCATCCTTATCCATTTTTGTATGAATGATCTACACTTTACTGTACAGGAGAACAAACTCTGATATTTATGCCTAGAGAATTTACTGTTGACTTGACCAATAAGTAACCAGGGACAAAGACCCTTCTGATACTCAACCAAAGTGCATCAAAATGTTGCTCCCTTATAATGCAAGTAATTCTCACAAATTCAGGTTAGCTGTACCATCTGATAAACCAGTAAAGAGTCATACTCAATTCCCTCCCCCCCACCCGCCGGTTTTTAACACAATACATATAAAATAGTCATAACAGTATAAAGCAAACAGCATATTTTAAAACCCTGATCCTACGAACAGGCTTACTGGGTAAAAAAAATAAGAAATAAAAAAAATCTGTTCAAAAGCGTTTTTGGAGAGGGCTGAGGATATGATTCCCAGGATAACGAAAGGGTGGAAAGGCGCTTTTATTGTAAGTGGCCGGCTAGCAGAGTTCCTTCTTGAATAACTATTTTAATACCATTGTGGTTTTGAGGTAGCATTAATTATGTATTAGGGCATCTAGACTGTTGTACAGGCATCTCTTTTTTTAATTATTTAAACAGAAATAAACAAAACACAGAGAAACTGTAGGTACTCAGCACTTCTGAAAACAATGCCATTATTAACTTTAACACTCAAACTATACTCTAAAAGCAAATAATGCATTCAACATTGTTAAGTTCTTTGGAGACTAAGTAGCTAGTAAACCCTAACACTGTTCCTTCCTTCACAGAGAAGAATAGTATCAGTATATGTGTTTATGATAAGCACCTCATAGCACATAGAAGCTGAGAACCATGCTGTCAATGCAACTGTCTCTATTTCTAGAACAATTAACAAAAAAAATCCTACACGACATAAGTGGAAAAAATGTTAATTTAAAAACATTTCTATTTTGAGTTTCTGAGACAAGGATTTTCAGAGAAGAACACCAAAGGAGAAAGATAGGCCAAAAACTGTGGAGAATCAATCAGATTCTGTGGGCTATCACCTAGAAGCTGATTCAAACTCGGCAAACTAATAAACTGTGTATTTGATTAATGTTCTGGCTGACAGGAAATTTACTTTGCCCATCTCCATGGCAGCAGTCAACTGAGGAGTAAGCAAATTGTCACCTACACCTTTTCCCACAATAGCTGGTCAACTCTGGCAGGGGATCAACCAAAGAGAGTCTTTCCTCTTGTCATCCCTAACATGAACAACTCTGTATCTCTGAAAATATCACACACACATTCATAAAAAGCCTCAGGCCTGTTAGAAAGGGCTCAATGTCCATAACCAGTCTAAAATAATAGAAGGTGAATTCCTGCAGCATTCTCTATAGTAATTACTCTGTTTCTGTCCATTTTCCAGCAACATGCCCTGACTCAATAGTACGAAGTTGCTAATATTCCTCCATGGGATGTTCACCCACAGTACATTTTACCCCCCCCCGACCCTCCAAAAGTCACATAATGAATGAGAAAAGCTGTTTGAACATCACCTCAGCATTGTAAAACCTATATTTTAGCCACCTAGCTTTATAAAAGAGTCCTAATAAATGTTGCTGTGAATAAAACCAGCTGAACAAATAGCCTTTGGAATTACTGGAAAAAATTATAGTAGTGAAATTTTACAGGCATTTAGCCCACAGTGAGGACCAACAGTTTTTTTTGTCCAATCTGGAAAATAAGTTATTTTAAATGAGTAGGGATTTCCGCCTCCTCCCCACCCATTTTAAAGGAAACATTTACTGTGCGTGTGTGGCAAGTTTTAAATAGCATAAATGTCATAAGAGTTCTTTAGTATTCAGCCTCCATACTCAAAGAGCTTTGGGCAAGTAAGCATAGTGTAGAAAGACTAAATGTTAGTACAAGTGGTTGCACATTCTCCTGGGAACAATACAGTTTCTGTTGGGAGTGGCTTAAGTACATCAAAATAGGAAGAGAAGTTCACCAATATTAGCCATCATGACAGATCTTGGCCTTGGATGCTGATGGGATATAGCACAAAGTGGATAATGGGGACATGCCATGTAATTTATCTGTAAGGTGGTTATGGCTCCAAGCAGGCCATGGCCATTTAAACAAAAGTAAGCAAGAATGTTCAGTTTATGGTGCTTATAAGCATCATCACTTAGACTTGATCAAAACAGAGAATGGATGGAAAAACAACAAACGAAAATGGGGATCCAGTCACCTTTTTCTCCGGAAATTTTTAAAATAATGAGATTTCCTGCAGTTTAGAAGATTTTAAGACCTTTCAAAGGAAATATTATTCACACACACAAAAATCTGAATTTACTTAATAATTACAAGTAACTTGACAATGTGTTTTTCCCAGACACACACATTAAAACATATGCAAATATGCCAAATGTCAGCACTGATCATGTAAAAAACCCAACCAATCAAACAAAAAAAGAATGCATACAACAGCAAGTTATCTCCCCCTCTATATGCAAGAATATTCATTTTTCTGTACCCATCTTATATCCATAGCCAGGGGTCATGTCCCCAACATTTAAATCAAACACCAATGTATGTTTCGTTGAAATCTTTTTGGCACCAGATTTCATAAAAGCATTTCTTTTTTAAATTTACCAAGTTCCTCAAGTTTTCTGCTCTTTCAATTCAATGCAATATTTATTTTGTTTCTTAGTCTATGATGAATTTTCTTCATCCATTCCTCCATTTCAATCTCCCCATTCTTATGCCATCTCCAATTTCCTCTTACTCTGTGAGACATCCTTTCCCTTCTCCCGTGATGTGATGTAACCTTGTTCTTCCAAACCCTATCAAGTACAGGCTTCCTCTGGGCCCCAGGGGTGCTCAAGCCCCAGGCCCTCCCCCTACCCCACTCCTTCCCCCAAGTCCCCACCCCGCCCCTTCCCACCCCTGCCTGCCTCTTCCCACCCAGTTCCGCCCCCTTCCCCAAGCACGCCCTATCCTCACTCCTCCCCACCCCCCCTGGCAGCACCTCCTGCACTCTGTGGAACAGCTGATCGCAGCAGGCACGAAGCACTGGGTGGGAGGGGGGGAGCTGACTGCCGGTGGGTGCTAAGCACCCACGGAGTTGGCACCTATGCTTTCAAGCCGCTAGTCCAATGGGGCACTAGAAAGGAGTAGGGCTTATATTCCCCAGCCACACTGTTTAGAGATGCAAGAAGAGATAGAGAGCCATTAAGAACTCCCACACCTTGAAACCCTGGAGTTGGGACCAGCTACAATCTGGCCATGAGCCGTGAGTCTAAGGCAGAGTTAGCGCAATATATAGCCGATTGTTGTCAGCTGGTTACCTGTAGGGCAGACTAGGTTGCCTGATTTGGTAAGAAGTTTGGGGGCTCAGGCACATGAGCAAGACAAGAATCAACAGGAAGGTGATGGGAGGAGGAGTTTTCCCACAGCAGGGGGAAGAAATTTGATACATCTGTGTCCTGTTTAGTTTTGACTTTCCTATGGATTCACCAATGTATGACACATGATTAAGGTTAAGATTTTGATATAGAAATGTTTATTAAAATTCACGGGCAGGACGTGGGCAGTGAACAATAAATCACAGAAGCCCCAGCCCTGCTGATGTGGGGGGTAGACTGCCCTAGCCCAAGCCCCGCTGCTATGGGGGGCTGACTGCTCCAGCCCGAGTCAGAAGTCATGGAGGTCTGTTAGGGTCATGGAATCTGTGTCAAAACTGTATCCTTACACATGATGTTTGCTGAGCATCTTTACTCTGCATGTATGTTACATCACTTTCCCCTTAGTCTGTCTTGTTTATTTGGATTGTAAGCTCTTTGATGCATACACTGTTTTGCTAGTTTGAACAATGCTTAGGACAGGGGTGGGCAAACTTTTTGGGCCGAGGACCACATCTGGGTGGGGAAACTATATACAGGGCCGGGGAAGGGGGTTGGGGTGTGGGAGGAGGTGCGGTGTCCAGGAAGGGGCTCAGGGCAAGGGATTGGGGCAGAGGAGGGGGCTCAGGGCAAGGGGTTGGGACACAGGAGGGGTGTGAGGTATATGAAGGGCCTTAGGGCAGGGAGTTGGGGGGAGGAGTGCAGGAGGGGGTCAGGCTTCAGTTCGGTGCCACTTACCTAAAGCGGCTCCAGGGTGGCAGTGGTGCGCACCGGGGCCAGGGCAGGCTTCCTGCATGCTTGCCCTGTCCCCAGACCAGCACCACTCCAGGAAGCACTGTGGCCCCTGCAGGAGTGGGGGGCGGAGGGCTCCACATGCACAGCCCTTGTCCTGCATCCAGGTACCTCCCCCGAAGCTCCCATTGGCTGCAGTTCCCCATTCCCGGCTAATGGGAGCTGCAGGGGGTGGTGCCTGGAGGCAAGGGCAATGCACAGAGCCTTCTCCCCCCCGCCCATCCCCACCCAGAGGCCACAGGGACGTGGTGCCAGCTGCTTCTGAGAGCAGTGCGGGGTTCATGGCGCCATGGGGGGCAATCCTGTGGGCTGAATCCAAAGCCCTGAGGGTCCCAATCTGGCCCATGTGGCTTCTCTTTTTAATTCCATTAAGAAGGAGATTTTGCTGGCAGGACAGACTCCCTTTCTTCTCCCAATATCCTTAGACGGGAGAGCTGGCCGTGTGGATCCTAGAGGGGAGAGGAAGCCAAAAGCAAAAATTGCCATCTCTTCTTTCCTACTGCTCCTAGTGGGGAAAAGAAGCTGAGTCTGGGGAAGAAGAGGCTTTTTTATCCTACTTTCCCTGAGAGGAGGAGTCCAGCAGAGGCAGAACAGATCTTTTATTGCTGTTAATTATCTGTATTATGGTAACACCTAGAAGTCCCAATCAGGATCAAAGCCCTGGTGAACACAGAGTGAGAGACCGTCCCTGGAGATCCACAATCTAATAAAGACAAGATGGAACAAGTGATTGTAACACTGAAGTAGTACAGAGAAGGAAGGGCAATGGAAACAGGAATAGGAATATGCGTCCACAAGAGTCCAATAAATTATTTTGCTATTAGAAGTCCCTACTGGCCAATCCATTTTGCCATTATCAGTTGGCACTTTCCCAAAGGTATTATGAATAAAGTGGGTCTGGCACAAAGACGCAAAGGAGAACAGAGTAATGGCTTTATGGTCTAAATCAGGAGAGTGTTCTATCTTCCTTCCAGACCCTCATGCTTGGAAGTATGAAGGTGTTTGGGGGAGCAGCGAAATGGGCAATAGAAACTTGCACTGAGTAATCCATGCTCCTACATACAGGACAATTGGGAGTCCTCATACAGGAACTAGCTCATTTTGCTAATCCTACTTCGGATTCACCTGTGTGGCAAATCCTCATTTCACAAACCAGTGAGAAGAGACAGCGGTCCTTCCCCTACACTAGGGAGAGGAATTCTCCACATGCTTTTAACAAGGGAGGAGAAATCTGGGTTCTCCAGCATAAAGTGGCTGGAGTGAGGGCAAAGATCTCCACAATAGACACATACCTTGGGTACATACATAGTACATACACAGCTTTTACAAGCAGTCTAGAAAATGCAAGTGTCTTCAGAGTTAAGGCTCTTCTGGCACACACCTATTCATAACAGAACACCACTGTAACTATACTATTGGTCTACTCATTATTAACGCTAAGATTTTGTCACGGTTATTTTTAGTAAAAGTCACAGACAGGTCATGGGCAATAAACAAAAATTCACAAAGTCCATGACCTGTCCGTGACTTTACTAAAAATAATCGGGGGCAGGGCTAAGTAGGGGGGACGAATGGAGTCTCATGAGGGGGGTGAGGGGAGAGAGAAGAACTGACATGCCGAGCCCCCCAACATGGAGGGGGGCACAACCCTGGCTCCATCACCCCCACCGGGGAGGGAAGCATAGCCACAGTGGGCATGCAAACCCCGCCCCCCGAGATGGTCACAGCTGCGGGACAAGGGTGCGCGGCCCCAGCTGCAGTCCCTGCCAAGCCCCGGCTGGAGACGGTGGGGGGGGGGAAGGGGAGCGCATGGTCCTGGTATACCGTGAGGGGGGGCACATGGCCCCGGCTGCAGCACAGTCCCCGCTGCAGTTCCTGGTGGAAGCTGCGGGCACTGGGATGTAGCAAGGAGGCGCAGCCATAGGGTGCACACAGCCCTCACTCCAGAGCTGGCCACAGCTGCTGGACCGGGGCACACAGAATGTCTGCAGCCCCCCTGCCCCAAACTGCGGGGAAGGGGCTGCAGGGTCCTGGTTTCAGCTATCCAACCGCTGTTGCAGGGCAGGGGTGCACAGCCTCGCCTCCAGCCCTGGCTTCAGCTGCAGACAGCTGAAGCGCAAGAAGTCACAGCGGTCCGGTAAAGTCATGGAATCCGTGACTGCCATGACCAAAATCATAGCTGTACTCATTACTGCCTAGGGCTCTGTCTACAATCCAAAAATGTGCAGGTCCTGACTCTGCTTTCAAAAGGTCATGCCCTATCCATATCCACCTGCATAGTTATGTTACTTGCAATGGTTTTTGAGATCTGAACTTCAAAACCGAATACGACAATTTTTTTGTAGCATAGACAGGGCCTAGGTATACCTTAACTCAGTGGGTCTCAGACTTTTTTTTATTGGCGACACCCCTTTCACACAGCAAGCCTATGAGTGCGACCCCCCTAATAAATTAAACACTTATTAAATATATTTAACGCTATTATAAATGCTGGAGGCAAAGCAGGCTTTGGGGTGGAGGTTGACAGCTCATGACCCCCCACAGAATAACCTCATGACTCCCTGAGAGGTCCCAACCCCCAGTTTGAGAACCCCTGCCTTAACTGAATTTACCTCCTTTCGTTGTTTGTCAGCCCATAACGCTATAACAACATTGGTCTTTGCAAACATATAATCCTGAGCAGGAGGAAAAATAAATGAACCTTTGATCTGTGGTCATAACATTATTTATATACGGTTACAGTAATCCTCATTTTTCAAAATACCCCAAACCTTATACAAACAAGGGCTGTAAAATATAACAGACACGCTTGATAGGGTGCAGGATTTGCACTGGCTAACCATGTAAGATGTCACGTTTTACTCATTTGGAAAGTACCTAAGCACCACGTCTCAACTCATTTTGAAAGGAGAGAGGCCAGTTCCTCTGGTTTGTACAAAAACTATTTATCAGGAAACCACACACACTCAGAAATCTCCCAGAGCAGTAACTAACAAATATACTCAGAGCGGAAAAAAAAAACAATTATATGCATGCGCACACAGAAAGGATATTACATAATGTGCACAATATGAAATCTTAACCTAAATTTTGACAGAAGGATAGCTGCTTGACAGTAGTTGCTTCATCAGACTGTGACAGCCTGTGCCACAGAACCACCTCACTTACATTGTCTAAGTACAGGGTTCACTAACATGCAAAAAGCTAATGGTCCACATTTTCAGAAGTAGAACCTAAAGTTAGGATTGGGGAAATTCTGAACACCCAACAATTCCCCTTGACCTTAGTGGTGCTTAGGACTTTTTAATATCAGGCCATTTATTTAGGTGCCTAAATATTAATTTAGAAACTTCACTTTGGGCTCCTGTTTTTAAAAACCTTGGCCAATGACTGATGTACACATTTTTGCAGATTAATTCTTTCCTACTAAAAAGGAAGTGTAGCTACTTAGGTTGAAGACTGTGTTACCAACTCCTGTGATTTCATCATAAAAGTCTCACAATGTTTGAGGTTTTTCCTTAAAGCCCCAGATGCTGGAACCAAGAGGCTGAATGAAAAATCTCATCTTAATTTTTTTTTGTTTGTTTAAGTTTCTAGCCCTCACGTTTACAGAGAAAACCTTAAAAATGCAAAGTACGTGGCTCAAAAACCAGAAGGCAAATAAAATTAACTCCAAATTCATTATTTAAAAAAAAAAAGTTATTCCCCTTGTGCAGTAACAATGGTTCTTTGAAATGTGTCCCCTCACCCCCAATATGGGTGCTCCACAACCCATCCTCTTGCCCTCTATTTTTGAGTTCTTGTCTTTGACTCTGTGGTAGAGAAAGAACTGTGGGGGGTTAGCCTGCACATGCTGGCTATCCTCATGGCAGGGCACGAGGCGAGACAGTGCACATGCGGGCCTTATGGACATTACTACTGAAGTTCTCCAATCAGCAGTGCAGGGACACAAGCACAACTACAGTGGAGCACCCACAGGGTCACTCATCTTGAAGAACCATCATTACTGCACAAGGTGAGTAGCTACTTCTTTCAGTAGTGTCCCTTTGGGTGCTCCATTGTAGGTGACTTCCTAGCAATATCCCTACCAGAGGTCTGGAGCTTCGGAGTCAGGTCAATTATAGATGACAATATTGTGAGGGAGCCAAAGATGACATCGGAGGCAAAGTCCCCAGTGATCACATGATGTTCTGCAAAGGTGTAGACTGACGCCCATGTCGCTGCTCTACCGATTTCTGAGATAGGAAAATTCTTGAAGAAGACAGCAGAGGAAGAGACTAGTCTCATGGAATGTATGCGAATACTGTCTGGTGAACTCACACTGCGGATCTGATAACATTGTCTAATGCAGTTCGAGATCCATTTGGAGAGTCTCTGGGCTGATACTACTGAACCCTTACATCTTTCTACGAAGGAGGAGATGGTGGTCCTCAGAGTCACTTCTTCCTCAGTGCTGCCCTCCTGGGCCTCCATGATCTCTCCTGGAGGTTCCAAGACTCTGAATGCCATGGTCAAGGGGGAAACCAGAAACCTGAGAAGTGTGGGGGCAATATGCAGCTCAAGGATCCCAGTATGGCCACTGGGAGCGGGGGGCATCTGAGGGTATGCTCAGGTGCCCTCTTGGTAGTGGGCACCATAAGGAGCATGACAGTAGCAACGAGACACGGCCTCCTCTGGTCTGATGTTCGAGACCACACTAGAGAGCAGGTGTGCATGGCAGGGCAGCGGAGAAAACTCCCATGTTAGAAGACGACTTGGTGTCAAGGTTCCGGTACCGAGGAGACTCCAATATGGCGGATATGCGGAGGTCTCGAGTGCTGGAATTCCAGGGATACCGACCAACTCAGTGCCAGTGCTGGTACTGAGGGGTTAAAGATCTTCCCCACATCAACCACTCCGGTGTTGGATGGGGCACTGATGATGGTGCCACGACGATACAGCGTATTTTGGCAGCATCTTCTTAGTGAAGTGCTGGCTTCTGTCTTTGTCCTCCAATGCCATGTACTTGGTGCCTGTACCCATCGGGTCCTTAGGTGCATCAATGGCACCTGCCGCTGCAGATCTTCATGAGCCATGGGTACCAGGCAGGGATTGTCTCAGTGCTGATGATACCAAGGACACCAAGCGTGCTAGAGATAGTTTACAGCTGACTGAGGGCTCACTCTGGGGATTTCCCTCTCTTTTTTGATGACTTGCGAGATTTCTTCAACCCACAGACCTTACATGTTGAGGGTTGTAGAGAAGACTCACGTCTGCCAGGTAACTCTCGGTGCAGGTCCAGGGAGAGTTGGAGGGCCACTTTCATGAAGACAATCTTCGGTCTCAACTCCCTGTCCTTGCGAGACCTGGGTCTGAGCCGCTGGCAGAGATCACACTTCTATAGAATGTGGCCTTCCCTGAGGCAGCATATGCACCAGGAGAGTTTGTCTGCTACAGGGATGGCCTCTTCGCAGGAGAAGCGCTTCTTGATACCCGTTGAACGAGGCATATCCCTTGAGGGAAGGGTGCCAGACGAAGAGAGGGTGGGGGAGAGAATAAAGTCGTGTTTGTTTGTTTTGCTTTTTTGTTCAGGCAGTAAAAGAAGAAGAAACAACAACAACTAAAACCAGGAAGTCTAACTAACTATAGAAATGCAAAAGAAGGGAATGGTTCCAAACAGATTACTAATAGCTCTGTCTCTAGCCAGGGGCAGTTGAGAAGGAACTGAGTGGGGCTAGCCTGCGTAGTGGGGCATGAGGAAAGACAGTAGATGTGCAGGCCTAATGGACACTGCTACTGAAGTTCTCTGATCAGCACGCAAGGACACAAGCACACCTACAGTGGAGCACCCATAAGGATACTACTCAAAGAATATTTTGATTTTAAGCCTTTGAGGGGGCGGGGGGAGACACTGAGTCAAGCTCTTTGAACATTTGTTATTGGCAACACTGGTATTTTGAAATTAAGGTCCTGATTTTTCACTATGTCCAAGCTGTCATTTGTGGTTCCCCAAGTCAGAGCTACCCAAACTTGATGCATGTAAGGCTGCAAGGGCAAGGAGCCTTATGGCAGTGGAAGATTGGGCCTAACTCTTCTCTGTTTCACCACATCACCCCATCTGCCCATCCTTCCCCACTATGTCTGATTCCTTCCCCTTCTCGTGGGAGGGAGAGGAAACAGCTGGTGTAGGAGGGGGTTTCTCCAGTTGTTCAGCAGCAGAGAGTTTCCCTGTACAGTGGGGAATTCTCCAGCTACTTTGTGCTCCCCCTACAGAGCAAAGTAGTAGACTGAAGACTTCTGCCTTAAGTCTCTTGTAGGACCCATACCATGCTATATGGTAACTTGTCATCTACCATGTACAATAAAACCTCTATTCCTTTTGAATAGCAACAATGCCATTCTAGGAAGAGACAATCACCTAACTTTACCTTCCGAGCATGGAAATTTGTGTGTGGGGGGGGAATAATTATCATTATTAATTACTTGAGTCATGGAAGTGCCTAGTGGCTCTAGTCGTATATCAAGGCCTCATTATACTACACATTATACATACACATAAAGGAGATGGTCTTTGACCCAAAACACTAGTAATGAAAATCAATAAAGAAATAAAGGGTGTGGTTCAAAAAAAATCAGAAAGAAAAATGTACTGGGCCCTTGAACTTTCCCCAGCTTTTCTCATATCTGGATGAATCTGTGTATACGCACACAAAATATTTCCTTTTCAGTGGCTCCCATAATTTTTTATACAATAAATATTCTACTTTAGGCATTATTAAACTGTATTTTGTGAGTTGTAATCTATAGCTTGTTAACCACTATATTCAGTTACAGACTAAACATATGCTTTTTTCTAACACAGGCATAAGAGGAAGTTAAAACTCACACCCGAGAATGCTAGTTAGTTATCAGGAAGGACAGCGTTTAGAATCTGGCAGTCTGCAGACATGATAGGAGTGGAAAAATTGTTTGGAATCATCAAGCAGTTTGTGTGCACTATTGCTTTTTGTTGGCGACTGTGTCCACCTTCAGTCATATATAGCTAAAAACTGCATTTTTGGAGGATTTTTTTTTTTTTTTTTTTTAAAACCAACATATGCAAGTATGCAGCTCTCCCTACACATTTAATTTCTGTATGCAAAATGGATGCTTGCAAAATATGCTCAGCTCACTTTTCATGTGCTTCCAAAATCCTATCTTTTATTGAACATTTAATACACCAAAAACTTGAAAGCTAACAATGGTAATTTTACCTTTTTATAAAAGTGAACATCTTGCAAAAGCAAAATGGAGCTGGGGACAACTAAAGCTAAAACCATGCTCTCAGCAACCTAGAGAAAAAACTGGTATCCCGCAGTATTGGCAGATACTTAGATACAGGTCACATAAAAAGTTAGATAGCATATGTGAATCTGAAACAAAGATGGCTAAGTTATAAACTCTACAAATCTACCAAGCTAATAATGAACCTCCTTTACTGAAAGAAAATTCAAGCTTGATGAGTTGCTTATTGGTGTTGTTTTCACACCTTTTGAAAGTCAATACACCGTTACCTCAATATAACGCCACCCAATATAACATGAATTTGGATATAACGCGGTAAAACAGTACTCTGGGAGCGGGGGGGGGGGGGCTGCGCACTCCATTGGATCAAAGCAAGTTCAATATAATACAATTTCACCTATAACGTGGTAAAATTTTTTGGCTCCCAAGGACAGCGTTATATCGAGACAGAGGTGTAGTTTTAGTTGAGATGATAGAAGAATCACGTGTGCAAAATTTCCGTAGTATAGTTCTAAGCAACTAGCCATACAGGGCAAACTACTGCAAAGTCATACTAAATGAACAAATCTACAGTGACACCCACACAAAATTAAGTTCAAAGTTTATTATTAAGGTTATTAAGTGAAGCACTCCAAAGTTAAGAAATGCCAGATTTAAGGTTGCCTCTACAACCCTAATTCAACCCCTTTGTGCACGTGCACCATGCTATAGCTTTAATTACATGCTCACCGCTGCTTTTTCCACAGAACCCCTGAAACTGAAATAAAACAAACTCCATCACATGGGAGCATAGTAACACCCACATGGGCCATCAACAGAATTGCTACCTTTAGATCCACTGCTCAGACCTCTGCCACGTGAACTAAGAGAATAATTGATAGCAGTAGTAGCTGTCATCCTAGATAAAGACCAGAACTTTGCCATCGGGTTTCACAGACATTTACTCACAACAAGTGTATGGTAAGATTCTGAAACCATGGGTTCCATTCCAGGCTCTGAGGGAAGCGTGCTTTAATAAGCAGGGACTTTCTGCTTGATCCCCTCTGCCCCACTACTCCTGCACTCCCAGACTTTTCCCATCCCAGCTCCCAGTCCCCTCCCCCCAGACCTTCTGCTCCGTCACCTTGCCTTCACCCTCAGCTCCTTATCCCCAGTTGCCTTGCTCATTCCATCTCAGTTACCCCTTCCTGATTCCTCATCCAATGCATCTCTCACCCCATCCCCATCCTCCACATTCCCTGTCTCACTGACTCCCATTCTCACTCTCCTCCAATCAGCTTTCCCTATGCTCTGGTTTTGTCTCAGTTTCTTTGTCCAGCAAGTCCCAGTTCTCCTTGCCCCCGTCCCCACCTCTGCACCCACACATCCTGGTTCCTTGTCAGATCTGTCTCTTCCTCCCCACCACTCCACCAGCCCCAATGGCTCCCAATCTCATAACTCAGCCAGTCTCAGTCTCCCATGAGGGCCCTTCATCCAATCTCATTCTCCTAACACCTGAAATCTGAGGCTCCTTTGAGGTCGGATGAAGTTCTAATAGGGCTTTCTGGCCTTAAAGTGTAAAAATATATTAATCCTCGGCCCCTTCCCCATAGCTCCCAGACTCTGGAGCAGGGGTTGGCAACCTTTCGTAAGTGGTGTGCCAAGTCTTCCATTTATTCACTCTAATTTAAGGTTTTGCGTGCCAGTAATACAGTTTAACATTTTTAGAAGGTCTCTTTCTATAAGTCTATAACATATAACTAAACTATTGTTGTATGTAAATAAGGGTTTTTAAATGTTTAAGAAGCTTCATTTACAATTAAATGAAAATGCAGAGCCC
>NC_133770.1:183378408-183420048 GCF_003597395.2 Chelonoidis abingdonii | reverse complement strand
TGCTAGCAAGCAAGCTAGAGATAACGAGGTTAGTTCAATCAGGGAGGATGAGGCCCTGTTCTAGCAGTTGAGGTGTGAAAACCAAGGGAGGAGAAACTGGTTCTGTAGTTGCAAGCCATTCACAGCTTGAGGACCCCTCTGGGTGGAGAGCTAAGATCAGGCATGCTCAAAGCATGAAGCAAAGACACTCTGTGAGAAGCTGAGAATGGGCATGCTTAACACTCTCCAGCAGTGGGGAGGGGGCTGGGAAAACCCAGTGACATGAACAGAGCAGTTCACACATCTCACAGCTATTCTTTCAGGCTCTATTCATCTCCCCTGGTCATCCTCTTTCAGCTAAGAGCACCTCATTGAGATGAATGGGCCATTTCACATTTCTCTGAGTCTGTAATTGCTGCAGATGGATGTTCAGGGCTGGGTGCCCCATCTACCAAAGAGGGAGGGGGGCAGTGGGGAGCGAGTGATCTGAGGAGAAATCCAGTCTGACCAAGAAGCACACAGAATCCGGTTCCTTTTCAAAAAACTGAGATGGCTCTTAAAAGACATTTTGGAGTCTCTCTTCATACATGGCGGGAAAGCCAGATTCCAAGGCTAAGTTAGTCAGAAACGTGGGAAAACTGTCATATACATACACCAGGGACATACCTTCCCTGCCTGTGGGGAGGGGGGCAGGGGTTAAGGATAAAAACAGCATAGTGGGGCTGGCTGAGAGGGTGGCTGGACTGGGAAAGGCTGGCTGGTGGGACTGGGCAACAAGGGACAGAAGGGTGTAGGGCCAGGATGGGTAGCTTATTTGACCTGTAACTACTATGACGACTCCTAACTCCCACCAACAAGGTTATTTGCTGTTTTGTTTTGTTTTTTTTTAAAGGGCAAAAATCTTTAACAACACAGATAAAGCTTCCCAGTGACAGCTCATGCCGTTCCAGAATGTCAAGCTTTCAAGTATGAATTTTTCTGAAAAAAAGGAAAGAGAGAGTTAAGGTACATGCCCATTTAACTCCACCCTCTTTGAGCAATGCCCCAAAACATTTATAACACACCTGCCTTTCCACTGTAAAGGAAAAGCCACTTGGATCTGCCCTACACTCAGACATTTAACGTTTGTCTACACTTCAAATGCCACAGTAGTGCTTCAGTTTGGACACTACCTACGCCACAGAAGTGGCTCTCTCATCAGGTAGTAAGTAATCTACCTCCCCTAGAGATGGCAGCTAGGTCGACCAAATAATTCTTCCACGATTTAGCACTTTCTACTCCGGGAGTTGTCAGTTTAATTACATTGCTCACGGATGTGGATTTTTCACAGCTCTGAGAAATGTAGCTATGCCACTATAAGTTCCTATAGTAGACCGGCCTCTTAGCCTCTTATCTTGACAAGAGTATCCCACTTGTGAAATTTAACAACCACTCCATACTTACTCATATGATACCACCTAAATCTCTTTGTTCCCTTACCCATCATGAAACCCACAGACTGTTCTCACCTCCCCACCCACTCACTACTGACAATATCCATGGCAAGAAATGCCCCCCAGTGTCTTGCTACTGAGATAACCAGTAACATTTTGAAATAAAATGATGCAGACTAGCTCCTGAGGGTAGATATGCTCTCATTTCCTTACACGCATGGTATGCGCACAAATCCTCATATCACAAACACACATCTACCATCCTTGCCCTGTCATAATTCAAACCAGTCAAAAAAAAAAAACAACCTGTAACTCTCAAACAAAAGGCTGCTGCAGTGAATGCGGATAATTCGCAATGGCTACTGCAAGCTCTGGAGGGATAGAGTTAAGGTTTTGTGGGCATGTACCTCAACTCTGTATTTCTTGGTTTTCTGAAGTTTGAGTTTTGCTGTTCTCAATGTTTTGGAAAGGCATCAGCTATCACCTGGAAACCTTAAATCTGCATTAATGAAGATTTTTGCCATTTAATTTGGTAAGACCTTTACTCTTAAGTCCATCTGCCAGTGTCAGTGGTTTTACCATCACTTTTCCTATTAATGAAAAATCCTTCCCCCGCAATGTGTGACAGAACCAATCTGAGCAAGCCAACCAAGCATACAGTAGAAGTGACTACACACGAAGTACACAATTTGTGTTTTTCTTTACCTGCTTGATCTTATAGAGATCTTAAGTAGTTCTAACAACAAAAGGCTAAAAGCAAGATGCCCTCATTGAAGCAAATCACACAAAAACATCAAAGTCACTGAGGCCTGGTCTACACTACGCGTTTAAACCGAATTAACCCTGCACCCGTCCACACAACAAGGCCCTTTATATCGCTATAAAGGGCTCTTTAAACCGGTTTCTGTACTCCTCCCCGACGAGAGCAGTAGCGCTGAAATCAGTATTGCCATGTCGGATTAGGGTTAGTGTGGACGCAAATCGACGGTATTGGCCTCCAGGTGGTATCCCACAGTGTACCATTGTGACCGCTCTGGAAAGCAATCTGAACTCAGATGCACTGGCCAGGTAGACAGGAAAAGCCCAGCGAACTTTTGAATTTCATTTCTTGTTTGCCCAGTGTGGAGCGCTGATCAGCATGGGTGGCAATGCAGTCCCAAATCCAAAAAGAGCTCCAGTGTGGACCATACGGGAGATACTGACTCTGATCGCTGTATGGGGAGACAAATCTGTTCTATCAGAGCTCCATTACAGAAGACGAAATGACAAAGCATTTGAAAAAATCTCCAGGCTATGATAGACAGAGGCCACAGCACAGTGCTGTATGACAAGCGTAACGGAAAGCCAAAGAATCAAATGGACGCTCATGGAGGGAGGGAGGGGATTACTGAGGACTCCAGCTATCCCACAACGCCCTGCAGTCTCCGAAAGTAATTTGCATTCTTGGCTGAGCCCCCAAATGCCTGTAGGTCAAACACACTGTCCTAGTGGTTTCAGGATAATATATTCGTCAATTTACCCCCCATCTCGCCCCCGTGAAAAGAAGGGAAAAAATCAATTTCTTTTACTTTTGCAATGTCACCGTAGTGTCTACTGCATGCTGCTGGTAGAGCGCAGTGCTGCAAGCGCACTGAACAGCAGCAATCCTCTCCTCTCCCCTCCTCGGGTGGCCAGACGGTACATGTGCAGAATATGGTCTGATAGCCGTCTCCGTCATCATCCGTGAGTTGCTCCTGGCTGGCCTCAGGTAGAGGTCGACTGGGGGCACCTGGTAAAAATAGGAAATCGTACTTTTCCGGTCATTCCGGCAGATGTATAGAACTAGCTGGTAACCGTCTTGCATCATAGCAACTGGGGGCTGAGCTCCATCAAGCCCCCCCTTCATGTTAAGAAAAGATTCTGTCCTGCCTGGACTATCATAAGCAGCAGAGAGGCTGGGGCTCCATCTCCCCTACCGTCGTTATGGTGTCCTGCCTGGGCTATCTATACGCCAGCTGGAGGCTGCATCCCCAATCATTTTAGGCTCCACTAACTAAAGTCAGTGTTTTTATTTCCGGGCAATCGTTATGACTTATCACACAAATGAGGGGGACACTGCAACGAGTAGCCCAGAAGGGTGGGGGAGCAGGGAAGGCAACAGGTGGTAGGTTGTTGCAGGGGCAACCTCCCTAGAATGCATGCAGCTCATCAACTTTCTGCGGTGATTGACACGAGGCAGCTGTGCTCTTCTTTGGTTCTCTGGTACACTGGGTTCTCTAGCTAACACTCGACCCATATTCTGGGCAGGACTGACTCTATATTTTACGATACACATAAAGGAGAGCATATGACCTCATGAGGGAGTCATCCCATTTTTGTCTTTGTACCCCCGCTGACCTCAGCGAAGGCCCAGCCAGGAGCTTTTTCCCATGACAGACAGACAGACGGTACAGACTGAATGATAACCATCATCTGCATTTCCAATTTAACAATGGCATGGCACAGACGGATTACAGAGAGAGATTGGTAACCATCATCTTGCTCACCTTTGCAAAAGGTCAAATGTTTGCCGCTGCTGTAAGCAATTCGGTACGACGCTCTGTCAGCGGCATCCAGTTACACGTTACGGCGAAACAGTGACGAACAAGGCCAAAGACAGGGCGTCCATGAATTAGCCATCGATAACGGAGGATCTGCTAGGGCCAATTCCAGGGAAAAAGGGCACAAACCATGATTGTCTTGCCGTTGCTCTTCACGGAGGAAGAATGGAGTGATGACATTTACCCTCCAGAATCACCTACAACCACTGTTTTTCGCAGCCATCATGCAATGGGCTCTCAACCCAGAATTCCATGGGCGGGGGAGTACTTGCGGGAACCTATGGGATATGCTACGGGAAAGCTACGGAATAGCTACCCACAGTACAATGCTCCAGAAATCGACGCTAGCCTTGGTACTTGGACGCACACTGCCAAAATTATTGTGCTTTGTATGGCCACGTGCACTCGACTTTATATAATCTGTTTTACAAAACCAGTTTATGTAAAATCGGAATAATCCCATAGTGCAGACATACCCTCAGCTTTATGTCTGCACTTCCCACCCATAAACACTCATAAAAACGACTCTTGTAAATACAATTATTTAACTAATCTTATATTGTCTTTTACTGTGCATCTCCAAAAAACAAATTCAGGAATCGTATATTTTATGACCGAGGAGAGTACTGATTATTTTTATAAATCATTATGAATCATTATTTCTTCTCCAGTCAACATTCACAACTTTCAGTACCATCAACAGACGTTGTTCTCTCGGAATGCTGACTGGCTTATCAACTGTTCCATTTTGTTTTCTTCTTGTGTAACTTTCCATATTAATCATAAGTATTCTGCTTAATTAATTAATTAAAGTGGGAGATCTATTTCACAGCTACCGTAGAGCAAAGAGTAAGCCTCCTGCACACAGATCCAAAACATTCTGTTCCCCTTTTCACCAGTATGCATATAAACCTGCTGTTCTTGCTCTTCCCACTACATAGTCTCATAGCCAACATTTTGGCTTCCTAGTGATTTCCAAACTTGGGCAAAGAATTCTCTTCAGAACTGGAAGCAGCTGCTATACCTGTGCTAAGCCTGCTTCCCATTCTCTAACAATTATATATTTCTCCCTAGTCAATGCTTCATCCTAGTCATATCTGACAAATAAAAAGTAAATTTCAGAGAAGCAACTCTAAGAAGTTTTCAAGTGGAAATATCTAGCTGTATAGTGACCATTTCTAAACAAGCTACACAATTCCGACCCTCTCCATCCAGCTATAGCGACTTGATGTATCTTTTTTTTCCATCTATGACTGGTGCTGGTACTGCTACTGGCTATGACCCATTTCAGGATACGGTGAATGACTGATGCTGAAGCCAACATAATATGCCAGCACAGAAGGTAGGTCGGTGCAAGGATATTTTGTGCCCTAGGCAAAACTTCCACCTTGTGCCCCCCTCCCCTTCCTCCCAGAGCATTGCTTATTATAAACTTTCAAAAATGAATACTGCATAATGTGGCATTGTTCATTAGAATACATACACGTTCGGCTTGAAAATGTATTAATTTCATTATTTAGTCTACATATTAAATGAAAATAAATGGCCTTGAGTCTCCTACACATGGCTAGAGTCCCCTCCTCCCTCACCCCACCATGGATCTGGCAAGGGCTATTTTAGGGATCAGAGCACAGAGGTGGGAGTCGAGATCTGGTTTCTATTCTCCACCCTGGCACCAACTCACTTGATGACTTCAGGCAAGTTACTTCCCTATTCTGGGCTTCAGCTCTCTCCAGTGCTAAGGTGTGAAATGGTTCCTTGCTTCTGGGCTGGAAAGTGCAATGCAGGCAGGAGGGGGTATCTGAAGGCCTGTCTTCCCCACAGCTGTGAGGCAAGGACAGAGTTGCAACCACCGTCATGACCATCCTGGTTGCTTTACTCTGCCCCACGCCAATTGCTGCTGAAGCCCCTTTCTCAGAGGGCTCTGGCCCAGGGCAGAGGTGTCAGTGTCATTCTGGGCCTGATTTTCAGAGATGCTAAACACGTGCGGTTTCCCCCAATGTCTGTGGGAACTCCAGGGTTTTCACTACTTCTGAAACTCAGAGAAATCTATTTCAAATGCTGGGCCAGGACTGTGCCTGCAAAGGTAGGTGCATACATACCCCTCAATCCACAGCAGATCAATAACAATACAAGCAATCAGGAGAACAACGAGAAGCAGTCGGCCCAATGCTGGGAGTGGGGAGGATATGGCCCTAATGTGGTCACTAAACTTCTACCTAGTAAAGCTACTGGTGCACCTGCTGTCATTCAGTGAGAGAACAAAAATCTCTTGGGTGCCACAGTCTGCCCAGGTTTCAGCTGCACTTAACTGGAATTGCTCATACACTTGCAGTGGCTGTGCACCACACAACTGGTCACCCATGTTTATGAAAATCTGGCTCAGCCACATTTCGTTGTAGCCATAAGGACTTGAAACAACCGTGTTTCTTCACTGAACACTTGGCAGTGTGCTGCTCCTGAATCCCAGATTAATATCTTGTGTGAGCAGGTGCAGAGCCCAGGGCTTGAAGGCCTCTGGTCTAATGGTCTGAGCCAGCACAGAACTAGGAGCCTTGATCGCCTGTATTCAAAGCAGGACTCCGACAATGACTCCCAGGGTGACCTTGGGCAAGTCATGTCCCTATTCTCTGCCTCAGTTTCCCCCAAACTGGGCCTCTATTTATCTGCTCCACAGGGCTGCAGGGATGGATGGGGATGAAGCCTTCGAAGGTGGAATGTGCTGAGGATGGTTACACTTTTGCAGCTCTTTAACCCTGTATTCTCTGGCAGGGCTATAATCTACCCCCACAGGTGGACCGGTGGCCATGGTCTCCTCTTCCTTTCCCCCATCCCTGCCTGCCCTCCCGCTGCTGCATTGCTGTCAATAGGGTCAGCTGCAGGCAGGCTGATGTCACCCGCTCTGATCTGCAGCCAGCAGCCCTTGAGCAGCAGCTGGTGCTGTGGCAGGGAGTCCGGGACTGCCAGAGCCGAGGGAGTAGTCTAGGGAGCAATGCAGCAACCTGGGGGCTTGGGGAGGAGGTGTCTCCAGGCTAGCGGGGGGGCGCCGGCAGGCACTGATGTGGGGAGCAGCGGAGGGAGGGGGCGGGGACCTCAGTTGCACAGGACACCCACAGAGGTAGGTGCTAACGCGGCTGTGAGTGGCCCGTCCCCCTGCCAGGAAAAATAGTGTAAAAATTTGGGGGGCACTGCTTTTTGGCACCCCCAAATCTTGGCGTCCTAGTGGTTACAGCGGCCCTGTGAGAAGGCTAACATCAAATAGTAAAACAGTTTTCAAAGAACTGAGAGTATTCCAGAGGTGGGAGTATTAGCACCAAAAAGGCTCCAGAGGCTTACATCATTTTTACCACCCTGTTAATTAAGCAGCAGCAGGTTTAACTGACATGGCCATAAGAAGACTGCAAAAAAGCTGCTATATCCTTATCTACAGAAGGGCTCACACTTTTGCTACCACCAGTACAACTGGCCTCATAGTAGCACCAGTGGGAATTTTGCAAGAATTCCCTAGTATGGTCAAGATCAATGGTGAAACATGCTACCCCTTATAAAGATAGGAAGCAAGTATTTCAGTCAAATTATTAAATTAAGAGTCTACAAAGGTTCAGAAACTTCCCCCTAATTGTGGAAATTAGTGAATGTAGGCCTATATCCAGGAATATGAACAATAGCCCTCAGGCTGACAGCAGAAGGGAGCTCAGTGAAACAAACTGGCATCATCGAAACTTGGTGGGATAATACACATGATTGGAATATTGGTGTGGATGGGTACAGCTTGCTGAGGAAGGACAGACGGGGGGAAAGGGAGGAGGTGTTGCCTTATATATTAAAAATGTACACACTTGGAATGAGGTGGAGATGGACATAAGAGATGGAAGTGTTGAGCCTCTGGGTTAGACTAAAAGGGATAAAAAACAAGGGTGATGTCTTGCTAGGAGTCTACTATAGGCCACCTAACCAGGTGAAAGAGGTGGATGAGGCTTTTTTTAAACAACTAACAAAATCATCCAAAGCCCAAATTGGGTGGTGATGGGGGACTTCAACTATCCAGATATATGTTGGGAAAATAAAACAGCGAGGCACAGACTATCCAATAAGTTCTTGGACTGCATTGCAGACAACTTTTTATTTCAGAAGATTGAAAAAGCTACTGGGGGGAAACTCTATATTTGATTTTAACAAATAGGGAGGAACTTGTTGAGAATATGAAAGTGGAATGTAGCTTAGGTGAAAGTGATCATGAAATCATAGAGTTCACACTTCTAAGGACGGGTAGAAGGGAGTAGAGCAAAATACAGACAATGAATTTCAGGAAGGCAGATTTTGGAAAACTCATATAGCTGATAGGTAAGATCCCATGGGAATTAAGACTGAGGGGAACAACTGAGGAGAGTTGGCATTATTTCAAAGGGACACAATTGAGGGTGGAACAGATAGCTCAGTGGTTTGAGCATTGGCTTGCTAACCCCAAAGTTGTAAGTTCAATCCCTGAGAGGACCACTTAGGGAAACTGGGGCAAGATCAGTACTTGGACCTGCTAGTGAAGGCAGGAGGCTGGACTCAATGACCTTTCAGGGTCCCTTCCAGCTCTATGAGATAGGTATATCTCCATAGCTTTTTAACTTAGGTTGCAAAGTCAAGCACTCTAATGTCAGATTTACAGTTGGCCCATATAACTTTTTTTCTGCCTCTTGTACATATTGATTATAATCCAGTCTTTAAATTACATGATCAATACTAATTTTTTCCATAGAACACTTGTCTCATTTAGAGCACAAGACACATGCACATGGCAGCAGAACACAATTTGCATGGGTAATCATAAATCTGGAATTTCCTAACTTTCAAGTGCTTGACTTTGCAAACTAAATAACCTTCATTTCATACAGATTTTTATGTAGCCAACATATTCCGTAGCTTGAATTTCTTGTTAAAAAGGGAGATGTTTATGTTAGCCTTAAGAAAATGCATGCACAATTATTTCCATGGATGTTATGTAAGATGAAAGGGGATAATAATAATAAAAAGAGCAAAGAAAACACATCATTTGACCAAACCAGCATGTTTACTCATCTCTTCTTTCAACATGTATGACCTCGCAGTTATATCAGTCAGAGTTAGGTATTTACATAAACAGAGACAGACTTCACAGGGAAATTTTAAATTACAAACTAGCACTTAAATTGATAGTCATCTTTACATTAATGTATACTAAATCTATAATACATTGCACCTCAGATGTACTGCCTTGCTACTACCCCAGTCGTAAGAACTGACATTACTATTTACTTCTTACATTTAACTATTTAATACAAATCTTTTATATAAATCCTTAACATAAATCTAATCCACACACAGAAAAATGCAATTCTTCAGCATAGCCATAGTTCAGGCACATTTTTGGGGGACTTTTTGGGGGAGGAGTGGGGGGGCGTTGTCTTTGTCATACAGTACTGCACTGCTAGGTTTGATCATTGTATCAGCATTGAAGCGCCATTCATGCTAGCCAGCTGTTTTCTATCTCTGTTGAAGGAAATGGGGCAAACAACATGCATAATTAGCTCTCCTAGCCTTACCTTAAGACTGGACCCCTCTGTCTCTTTGGGGAAATAATGATTTAAACGGTATCATTCTATCTATAGTATTTATATGGCCCTCATGGCTATAGTATCTGTGTGTCACACGTCCTTTAATGTACTTCTCCTCACAACATGCCTGTGAGATGGGGTAATGCTACTATCACCTCTCTACAGACAAGGTAAGGGGCAGAGAGAGACTAGGGACCACGTTTTTAAAGATACCAAGGCACTGAAAATGATTTAGACTCCTAAAATCAGTTAGGCATTGCAATGCTGAGTGCCTCAATACCTTTAAAAGTCTGGGCCTAAATTACTAGCTCAAGGGCACACAGGAAGTTTGTGGTGCACAAGTCCATGTGTAAAAGGCATATTTTATTAATGATTCTAAAGACACCTGTAAGGAAATGATTTTGTTTCTCCTTTTTATCTGAAGCATCTGGCACTGGCCACCGTCGGAAGACAAGAAGATGGACCAATGGTCTGACCCAGTAGGGCTACTCTTATGTAAATTCCTGTGTGCGCATATGTACATGTTACTCTGTAGAACATACATATTGTTATATAGCATATTTTATAAAGGTACAAAATAGGCAAAAATAATATATTGCCAACACTGATTAAGTAAAAAAACCCACCCAAAAAAATTAGGATTTTTCCAGGAGAGTCCAAAAAAGGCACAGTTCTTCTCTTCAGAAACTAACAGTAATTATGTTACAGGATGCTATCTAAAACCAAATCTTTTTTCACTCATTTTATATTAGCTGTTACTATTCTAAGTATGTGTTATGTAGAAAGAGATTTCTGTTTCTGACAGGATTGCTAACCCTCCAAGATTGTCCTGGAGTCTTCAGGAATTAAAGATTAATCTTTAAGGCTGCAAGTTTGTTACAGAGGTCGTGGAAGTCCCGGGGCCAGCCTCGCCAGTTGCTGCTGGAGCCACCCCTCAGATAACCTCTCAGACAGCCCCCGGGCCAGCCATGCCGCCCCCGGGCCCCAGCAGTGGCCTCCCAGGGGGTCATCCTGCCCCCTGCTCCCCCTGACCAGCAGGGCCAGGGCAGCTAAGATTCAGTCAGGGATGTTTATAGTAAAAGTCATAGACAGGTCACGGGCCGTGAATTTTTGTTTACTGCCTGTGACCTGTCCATGACTTTTCCTAAAATTAGTCATGCCTAAATCTTAGCCTTATTAATCTTTAACTATAGGTTATGTCATGTGATGAAACCTCCAGGAATTTGTCTAACCAAAATTGACAACCCTAGTTTCCGACCACCTTTAAATCTGTATTATACATTCTATTGTAAGATGTCAAATATTACATTTTGTTATTGAAAACAGATGCAGCCTTAATGAGTAATTTCCAAAAATTATTGTTCAAAGTGGGAAACTTGTATTTGCAAACTAGCTGCTGGTGATGATTTCAAAAGGTGCAGGGGAAGGTGTTGGGGGGGTGGGGGAAGGATGACAATCTATTTGTGCACCTGAGTTGGATTTGCCTCAGCAGCGCACAGGAGTTTTAAGTCTTTTTTCTATTGCTTGACTATGCATATTTTCTAATGCTTGTCTGTAATACCTTCAGTGCTCTTGAAATAGTTTATTATCCACCCTCTGCTGACTTTGACTTTGCACTGTTCTGTTCTTCATCTCCAAGCGTTCTTGTCTTATGAGTCTTCCAAGCTTCATGTCCTCCTTCAATATCTCCAACTACATTTGTCTAGGTCTTCCTCATGGTATTTGTCCCAGGACTACTAGCTCTTGTACTCACTGGCCAACACCTCCCATAGCTCACATCATCACATGACCCAGCTATTTCACTCTATAGTCCCTCAACTTTTCTGTGACAGGGGTTACCTGCATCCTGGCTTAGAATAAGTAATGAAAAGGTACATCAGCTCTCATCTTACCCAGCGTCCCATCTTACCCAACGTCCACTTTAGCATGCTTATCTCAGCAGCATGAAGTAGTTGTTCCTTCTCCCTCAGTGGCCAGCATTCTGACCCATACATTATGGCTAGCCTAGTCATCATCTTATATCCTTCGTTCTTCAGTTTATCTGGCACATTCTTATAGCAGAGAATTCCTGTCAACTCTCTCCATTTACACTAAGTGCTCTTCATGCAGCTCCTAAATCTGCATCCACATTCCCACCATGGCTTAATACTTAATATTTAAATTATTGCACAGACTAATAGTTCTAGGACCCTTTCCAGTTTATATTAATCTTCATGGCACAACATGATGCTATTGGTGAAAAGAATGTTTCCATGGAGCCTCTCCCCAATCTCTTGCATCAAGGTGTCCCTTACAATCATAAATACAAATGGGCTCCAAGCTGATCCTTGATGCAGACTTACTCTCACAGTGAATTACTTACTAAAGCCACAGCTGCTTTTCATGACAGCTATGCCACTCTCAGAAGTGTCCGTGATAGCCTGAACATGCGTCTTCAGCAGACTGGAAGACTGCAGGTACCACTATAACGATTCTCTAGGACCTCTGTCATAAGCCTTCTTTAAATTCACAAACGCTAAGCATAATTCCTCGTATTTCTCCCCATATTCCTCATGAAATAATCAGACTCCAAACACTGCATCCATTGTTGACCCTCTTGGCATAAACTCAAATTAGTTGTCACTTAGCTGATGCTTCAGCTCCTCCCAAAGTCTTTTCTTGATAATTTTATATTACCATGAGGCTAATCAACTCGATGGACAGTAATTACTATGTTCTTGAACATTTACTTTACGCTTGAAAATAGGGCCCAACGTGTTCTTCTTCCACTCATAAGGTATTTTTCCAGTACAGAGAATTAAACTGAACGTTTGTCACCATCACCACTCCTTCATTGCTTAGTGCTTTAAATAAGCCATCCTCTTCTTACCCACCAAAACAGCACTAAATATACCCAGAAAACTTTGCTGCTGTAAATTACAATGGAAGAATCACTCAAAGCCTTCTCAGATCTCAGGCCCAATGCAACAAAAAGCAGATATGTTTGAGAATACTGGAAAAATAAATAGGTTCTGGAATCAAGGAGGACGGGGGAAGATAACAGCTGTTTTGGAGAGACCAGAGAAGGATAATGAAAATGTTGTGCAAAGTGAAAGGTTGGGTGAGGGAAAGAGATTAGTTTTTCCATGCTTGGGGTCCCTCTCAAATGTATTGTAGGTAAGCATTTTTTCTCCTTCTGGAGTACCATATTTAATGTTGCTAACAGAAGAGGTATTATGGCTATTTCTCAAACTGTTCAAACTCCTGCTGCCTTCTCCCTTTACTAGTGAATTCAAAAGTTCATCGTTTTACCAAAAATCTTTTGAGGAAGTTTTTAGTACTCTCCTGAAATGAACAAGTTATAGGAGTAACAGCTTAACTTGGAAACGAAGACAAAAGAACAATTAAAAAACAAGAAGGCATAGAGAAAATGGGATTCCTTGTGCCTCACTCCTGAATTTGTTTTGATACAACGTCCCTGTTGCATGACTTTTCCATAAGCTTGTTGCATGAATTTTCAACATGCTTGTATCATTTCCACTACTTTTAGCCACACAGCTGTCAGATTTTCACTTTATTACATGCCTATGCGGTAGACCAACCTTTCTGTTGAATGTCAGCTTCCCATGAAGCTAGGTGCTGCAACCCAGAAGGATGTAGTTATTTTCTTGATCACGTAAGACTTAAATTATCAGTGTAAATAAACTGAGTCTTTGTTTATCTGAAAATACCGCGAGGAAGAAATCCACATTACTGAGACATCAAAAACAGGAGTTGTAACATTTGAGAGATCCACTGGTAGGTGTGGAAGTGAATTCTGCACAAGGGAAAAGCAGCTTCAGATGAGGATTCTAATCAGAAGTGACTCTTAAAAAAGAAAATACAAAGGGCCTGGGGTGCATTTAGCACATTACCAAAATCTAAACTAGATTGTGACTGACCCAGCCTATAAACAGATGATGTTCAAGAAGTTTCACATGCAGAGCTTCTGAATCCACTGTGTAAGTGGCAGTGAAAATACCAACGCACAATTTTCTCTTAAAGATTTGGAGGAAGAATCCTAATATATTTTTCCTCCACTATCGATTGCCTTTGGTACTTGAAGGAAATTTATCTCTACCTTTAAAACAAATTCTATGGCAGCTTTGTATTTTTAATGTTAAACAAGCAGCTATTCAATGCATCCACATTTAAAGACAGAATACAGATGTAACTAGTCAAATATGCCTACAGCCTTCTTTCCATTTAATAGAGGTTCTCCTTTAAACATGTTGTCTTAATTACTGTTGCCAAAACTGTTTTTAAAGCCTAATAGCGAAAAAGCTGATTAGTTCTAGTACTGGCTCAAGAGATATTTACATCAGCGTTTGTGAGAAACAGACTCATTAACATTCAGACACAAGTACATGATTCTGCATCTAGCTTAACCCTTCTGTCAGCTCAGGTAGTAAGAGGCACAATTTTTCTTCTTCCTCCCTTTTCTTTAAACCAGAAAGTTTAAGTGTTTTTGTTTGTTTTTTAAAACAATACAGCAGAGATAAGTTGTTAACCAGAACTCCGCTCTGGAGAGCATTCATCACTCTATCTCCTTTTTAAGTTCTTATTTTCTGCCAATAAAACATTAACTTATCAGGATCCACCCTGTATCCAGGGATTTTTAAATATTTTATAGTTACTAAGATCTGTAAACTAAAATATTACAAGGCTGCAGAAGGCAAGAGCGTTACTAAATTATTATTCATTCTCAACCATGCTGCCCAATTCAGCAGCTGTTTAAACTATAAATCACTTCTTTAAGATTTCCCATTCATCCCTTCTAACTGAAATAAATGATAAGTGAGAGTAGCCTGTTAAATCCAGGGGTCACCAAATCCAGTCATTACTTAGAAATCCAAACTCCAAAGGAATTGGTCTTGCTGGCCATATTCAGGTAAACATGCCTCTTGAGTTTAGCATTTAAAAAAGTAGTTTTCATGACCCTGTGCATCATTATAAAAACATTTCTTTTCATCTGTTACTGACTTACACAAGGGAATTGCTGACTCAGTCAGTTTACACACTGAACAACCTCAGTACAAAGAAATTTTAAGAATATTTTTTAAACGTACTTACAAAGACAAACAGTATCACCTGCCCTACTAACCAAGAGTCAGAGGGGTAGTTGTGTCCGCAAAAACAACAGGGAGTCCGGTGGCCTCCTTGTTTCTACTAAACAAGAGAGTTTCCCCACTTCCTCCACAAATGCATCACAGCAGATTCCAAACATTTGACCAATTTATTTTATGAAATGTAAACACTCTGAATGTTACTGTACTTAAGGAATGAAAAAGAGGGAAAAATACTGTCCAATCTTCTTCAGTGCTTTAGACTGTAGTTTATTGGTCTGTTGTCATGCTCTAAATCTTGATTTCTACTATTTACAACTACTGTACAGAGACGTCATTAAAAAAAATGCCACCTCACAGAGCCATTACTGAATCAGAAATCCTGCTAACTAGTTCACCCCTATTTCTACATCAGTAAGTCAAGTAAAAACAAGCTCTTGGAAAATTTACAACTCTGGAAATTCCCTCTAACATTTATAAGCAGAAATACAACAACATTTTGCACAACAGGAAATCAAGTTATTTGAACATCGAAAGAGTCTCAATGAAGATTACTGTATTGAAGTAATCACAGAAATGTAATGGAAGGCCTGGAAGAGATATCAAGAAGTCAGCAAATGCAGCCCCCTGCATTGAGGCAGGACCAAATAAACCAAGCCCATCCCTGACAGAGGTTTGTCCAACCTGTTCTTAAATATCTCCAGCTTTGGGGATTCCACAACTTCCTCTGGAAACTTACACAGAGCTTAACTTCCCTTCTAGTTAGAAAGTTTTTTCTAGTATCTAAGCTAAGTCTTCTTTGCCGCAGATTAAGCTCAGTACTTTCTGTCCTACCTTCAATGGACATGAAGAACAACTGATCACAGTCCTCTTTACAACAGCCCTTTAAGTATTTGAAGACCGTACCAGGTCCCAACTCAATCTTCCTTTCTGAAGAGTAAACATGACTAGTTTATTTTTTTTTTTTTAAATTTCCTCATAGGTCAGGTTTCCTAAACCATTTATCATTTTTGCTGCTCTTCTCTGGACTCTCAATTTTATTCCATAAAATAAACCTGGGATTTTAAATAAAAAAAGAAAATTCAATTCCACAGCCTCTTGAATAAATGCAATTGTGCTGGTAAGAGTGGGGTATTGGGAAGTGTTCAAAAGGGGGATGACAGTTTGACCAAAGTGGTTTTCATTTCCCCAGCTACTGTGCAGTGTGTTGGGTATCAGCCACCAACTGCTCTCCAACAGAAAGGTGACTGCATTTCATTTGTCCTGTATGTATCTGTTTGAGAAGGGCAATATATACATGTAAAATGTTGTTGATTCCTGTTACCTACAGCAGTATTTTGCCTACTATTATTGGAAAAAAGCCAATAATTCTGCTCTCAGCATAAGGGCTATTTAAATTATGTTGTAACAGATGATGTAGGTAAAGTACTCATCGTTCAGCAAGATGCACATTAAGAAAAAACTAATGTTATCAAAGACTGAGCGAGATGTAGACCAATCACAATTTTTTTTTAAAAATGGCAACTACATACCTAACATCTGCTGGGCTTAAGTACCACAGAAGCCCTTTGTGGTAACAACTGGCTGAACATATACTGAGTCTATAAATTTCCTCACCTTCATGTGTCAGTGTCTTCAGATTAAATTACATATTCGTTTTTGCACTTTTTAAAGAAAAAATCACTAGGGAAAAGCTGAGACCAAAAATCTTTACTATTCATAAGGATGTTCAACACACACTCCCTCATAAAATTCTAAAGAAGTTGCCAAATAGATATTTGCACTACAGCCATTTTAGCTTACTGGATAGTTCATTATAAATCCTGATGGCTACACATTAATAGTGGCTACTTTTCAAAATATTTTTTCTGCAGAATACCAAAGCAATTAGATCATATATGGATTAGCTGCAAAAACAGAAGCTATTTTGAGCACTGAGTGTAAAAAAGCATCTTTATGAAACCAGCAAAAGGACTTTTTTCTTTAAACATTCACGTAAAAGCTTACTGAACTGTTATAAAATGCAAGCCAAAGTTTTCTTGGGCTCTAAGGCTTAACAAACCAAGGGTATATCTACACTGCAATAAAATACATGCGGCTGGCCTATGTCCGCTGACTCAGGCTGTGGGGCCATAAAAGTGCAGTGTAGACATTAGGGGTCGGGCTAGAGCCCAGGCTCTGGGACCCTGCAAGGTAGGAGGGTCCCAAAGCCAGGGTGTATATGAAGGAATGGAACAACAGGGAACAGGGACAGAAACCCAGTGAGGGGAATGAAAATACAAATTAGCAGGCACACTCCTGTCCAGAATCTGGAATTCAACTAGGATTCCCACATTTCCCTCTTGCTAACAACAAAGAGCTGCAAAGTCCACTGACAAAAGTGTGTCTCATCCACCTTTAGTGGCTTGTACATACAGAGGATAGCAACTTACTAGTGCTACCAGTTACTCAATTAATTCAGGTGACAGAAGTCTGTGGTGTAGTTCTAGAGGTCCCAACCCTATTAATGGCTTATGTATGTGAGGATCAACATGGTTCAAGGTGACTTTTTTTCCTCATTTTGCTTTTTTAAAAACCTAGGGAATTATATTAAAAAATTACATTAAAAGAATGCTAAGGTTGCATAGTCTAGCACTCACAAGTGTCAGAATTAAGGTTGCATATGCATTCTTGAAATATATGATCACATACTATTTTATCCACAGAATCCCTGCCTCATTCAGAACACAGGATGGACCATAAATATTTAACTATCCAATCCATGAGTATTTTAATCTTTATCATACAACATGTATCTCCAGGCCTTGTTTACAGTACATCCTGAACAGAACACAAAATTATTCATTTCCTCATCAACCTTTCCATGTTGCTCTCACTGTAGGATCTGAGTGCTTCACAAATGAATGAAATTATCTTCACAGCAGCCCTGTGAGGCAGAGTGATATTGTTATCTCCGTTTTATAGATGGAGAACTGAGACACAGTGATTAAGAGACTGCCCACCCAAAACTAGACAATTTGAGATATCTAGGACCTGATTTTTCAGAGCATTTTTACTACTTCATGTTCAAATCATAGCTGCAGTCGTGAGAGCTCAGCACTTTGACCC
The DNA here is from genome assembly GCF_003597395.2 of Chelonoidis abingdonii. Classification (NCBI taxonomy): domain Eukaryota; kingdom Metazoa; phylum Chordata; order Testudines; family Testudinidae; genus Chelonoidis; species Chelonoidis abingdonii. The sequence goes on along the minus strand of NC_133770.1, from coordinate 183,402,280 downwards.
ACGTGTCAAAGTTATTTTAATAAATGAGGAACACACAACTAGTGGCCTATTGTGAAAAGTTTGTTTTAAAGAGATTTGCCCAGCATCACACAGAAATTATGTGGCAGAAGCAGTGGTAGAAACCAATTCCCCAGGGCAGCATTCAACTGTCTTACATGGGATCATCCTCTCTTCCTGTAATCCTCTGTATCATATGATACACAACTTCCAGCTTCTGCAACAAATGAGGCAGGGCTCCTACAGACAAGTCTCTTTCACTACACAACTCTGGTTCATTTCTTAAGCCCCATCAATCCTGTACACTGAGGAAAAAACTATGTGATCGCATATTTAAAGACTGTATCACAATGCATATGCACAAGGGGAATGAATTAAGGTTTTAATTCTGGCACTTCCTAACTTTTCAGTATTTCACAACCGTAACGTTCTACTAACAGTGTTTTTGTATGTAATTACATAGATTATATTGTGTGTGTTAACGTAGCACTTAGACGACTTGCTCAAGATTGGCCTCACTCTGTTAGGTGTTGTATTTACAGATAGTACAAGACAGTCTTTTTCCTCCTAGTATCTTACAATCTAAATAGACAAGACAGATAAAAGTGGGGGGGGGGGGGCAGGAGGAAGAGAGAGAGAAATGAAGTATCATTACTGCCATGTTACAGATGAGAAATTGAGACTTAGAGAGATTAAATAATTTGCCCATGAAACTGAACACCAATTTTCTAAGTCTCGGGCCAGTCTATTAACCACAAGACCATTTTTCCTTCCTATTTCTGTAAAGGTTTTTGGAATAATTTGTACAAAAAAAAAGCTACACAAAACAAAAAACGTGTTGTACAGAAGCCCCAATTGTTATAGACTCAATGGACACTTCCATAATCATGTCCAGTCTTCTGGCAAAGCACAACCTTGAGTCCAGAAGTTGATAGTTATTGACTGGTATATTTCTGGCTTTGCCATAGACATGCTATGTGACTTTGGACAAGTCATTTATCCTCTCTGTGCCTCAGTTTTCTTTGACTTGAGAGACAAGTTAATGTTCCCCTACCTCTGATATTCACAGGCAGGAGCGCTGCTAGCTTTTTTGGCGCCCTAGGCAGCAAAAGGTCCCATCCCTAAAATACCACCCCCAATGGAGGAGGCAGAAGGTCCTGTTCCGAAATACTGCCAACGACCGCGGCGGCCGAAGATCCGCCCCCACAAATGTTAGCACCCTAGGCAACCGCCAAGGTTGCCTAATGGGTTGCGGCGGCCCTGTTCACAGGTACATTGTACAGGCTTAAATCATTAGTTTTTGTGAGGTACCAGCACCACAGTAAGGACACCTCAGAAATGCCTGTAAACAAAGCACTATCTATGCAGCAGTAACAGTAGTAAAAACCAAGTCAACATTATTTTTAGTTTTTTAAATTGAAAAACAATACAGAATCAGATTTTTTTTTTAAAAAAAAAAAAAAGCATTAGGCACTTGATTCAAACCTATTCTTAGTCATGCTTTGTAAGCCTGGCACACCAGCTGATTTACAAGATATATCAAAATGTGTGCCAAAATACTGGTAAGAAAGATCAACCTGTTAATCTTCAATTTACACTGGCACCTTTCATTACTGAAAAATAGTTTCTAATTTTAACCACACTGAAAGAACCCTCTACTTTCATTACTTAACAGAAACTTGTTCAACTCCGTTGAAATCAGTGGAAGAACCATAACAGATCCAGCTTTCCAATAAACTTCTGTTCACTGTTTAGATTACAGTAGAACATATCTTAATTTCACATTATGTTCAGATTTCCTTAGCAGACACAAAATGTTAAAAGCCTAACAGGGCTGTTAAGCTTTAGACACAGAACAATCATCTGCTTCAAGTGGAAAATATTTTATGGTAACAGGAAAATACAAGAAATAACTAAAATTCATACTCAACATATAATTTTAAAGAAGCTGGCCAATATTTTTGGAACTAAATTGTGCTCTATCATCTTTTTGTTCTGTTTATACAGCTTCTAGTTCAACGGGAGCCTAGTCCATGACTGGCACTCTTAGGCACTATCAGAATACAAATAATAAACAACCAGTTTTAATTACAAACAAACAAACAAAACAAAAACCTCACTATAGTGACATTCAATAGACATCCAAGAAAGCAAAAGCAGGAGAGTTAGTGTTTTGCTCTATATTCTCACAGCCATTTGACAACAAATACCAAGTGTAATCAACCCTGCTAAAAGTGAGTCTCTAATGTAATTGCACTTTGGGGAATATATTAGTGAGAACTGTTTGTTATATTTGTGGAACAATTGCCTAATCTGGTCTGTCCCATGAAAATAGACAGGGTAGCTGCATAGAGTGGTCCCTTCACTGGTCAATTGACCAATTCTTCCCTTTATAATTCTATTGTATTAAATAAGACATGTATAGTATTCAAAAGATGAAAAGGAAGGAATAGGTAAGAAAATGTAACCTCTTAAGATGCTTAGGAACCGAAGTATAACATCAAATGATTTTAATCTTTGTGCCTACCTACTGGAGAAAACAATGTGTTTTCTTCTTCTTTTTTTTTTTTTTTCAAATGTGCTGATGTTTCTTAGAGGCATGATATCCCAACAGACTACTCATAAGGCTAGAAAAATATAGAGAACTTCTGTTTCTGAATCATTCCTCTAGTTTAACCTATAGGTAACATAGACTGTGATAGCTTTAACCTGGGCATGCCTTCAGACTTTATGTTTGGAACTACTGAATATTTTGGTAATATAATTATCTTGTCACTCTGAGACCTGAGAACATACAACTTGTCTCAGACTTTAGTCAATCACCACCAAAGCTGGAGTTAACATTTTCAAGTTAAACAGTCAAGAGCCTAGGTTTGAAAATATCTTTGAGACCTTTTGCCAAAACAGTCAATATGGCACTAAAAAATTTTCACCACATTAGGATATATTCAACAAAGCCATAAAGAAATGAGAAGATTAATGCTGTGAAACAAAATGATACAGAGCAGGCATACGCAATGTGTTCCACTGGGACTGTTCCGATTTCCATGCTCATTCACCCATTTGGCATAAAAATATCTTTTGTCAGTATTGTATAATCATGAAAGCAAGTGACCAGATGATCTTATTGTCACATAATTATTTGTGAAATAATGTTTCCAATGTCCTGTCTTCTTGCTAAATTTTCTTTCCTCTGTAAAAGTCAGATTAGTACAGCACTATGTAAATAGACAGCAAAAAAGCAACAAAAAAACAACCACCTCAATGCCCATAAAATGAAAGAAATCTGTGCTTCACCACAGAATGCTTTAGGGACACATCTAGTCTGCAAGCGGTAGTCAAATGTCTTTACTTAAATCACCGAGTCAATGAAATTCACCTCACCTGAAGAAAAAGCCATATTTCACTAGATATCTTATCTCTGGATTTAATAGCAACAGATGCTATTTCATTCTCTCAAACCATGCAATAAATCAACCAACTTTTAAAATACAAGAACATATTAAAACAACAATTTAAAACTTTATCCCATGCTATGAAAAGTCTAGTATTAACCAAAAAGGAGATTATTTTCAAGGCTTTAAGAGTCAATAGACATGTTAAATTCTTGGTCATAGCTGCTCACTCTCCAAAGCGGCCTGGGATGTAAGTGCAATAGACATAGCATATTTGGAGAACAGATAGTGTTAGGGGATGTTTAATAGTGACTCCTGTAAGGAGCTCTGAAGGAAGTTAAAGCTTTCAGATAGCTTCTGAAGTTCAAGTACAGAACATAACACTTGCAATGGGGAAGGGAGAAGTCAGGTAGGTCCATTCATTAGGCGTGGGGAGAGATGATAAAACTATTGCTACAGGTGATTTTAAGATGCTGACAATCTACCTACCAAACGAAGTACATAATGCCCTCCCTAAAATAAAGATTTCTTATCCTTATACTGTTAAAAAAATATGCTTTTGTTGAAACTGAAAATATTCATTGAGTTTCATCTTAGACTCTATAAATTTGTTCTTCTGGCAAGTCTAATTAATTGAACCAATTGCCATAACTTATTATATCATACATATATATTTGATTCATTTATAAGTTGCACTCATTAAAAGAGACACTGTAAACAGTCTCTAAAATTAAAATATTTAAATATTTCTACTTTATAAAAATTCCAGCAAAAACAACTATTTTAAGCAGAGATTTCCTGCAATGCTTTCGAACAGTGACAAAGTAACACAACCTGAAAAGTGAAACTGATTACATTTGCTTCATTTAAGATGAGAGAAATGGAAACAATATAAATAATGAACAGTAAACTGATTTTTAAAATTCCTTAATTTCTATAACCTGAGATGATAATAAATATATGTACTATATATATGAAGTTTACAGCCTCTCTAAGCAACTTTAACTATAACAATAAATCCTAAGGAAAGCTTGTAAAAAAATCATTTTACAAATTTGGGCTTACACTATACCCAGATTTTCCTTCTAAAGGTTCTTTGCTTAATTTAATGAAAGACTCACTTAACTGTAGAAGACTAGAAACTCTGATGATAATGCACAGAACTATATCACCGGGAGACGCTCTCCCACTGACATAGCTACCACCGCTGGTTTTATTATGTCAACAGTCAGCATAAAGCGGCTACAGGAGCACTCTTACAGCGGCACAGCTGTATCAGTACAGCTGTGCCTCTGAAAGCTTTAGTGAAGTGCAGACATGGCCTTTGACTGTAAACTTTTTGCGGCAAGAAACCACGTCTTCCTTTGTGTTTGGAAAGTTCCTAGTCTATATTGGGCATTTCTGCAATCTCTAGAACAGCCATGTGCTCTCCATGCACAAAATAAACAAACTACAAGAACTGAAGAAGTGCCCTCTCACCCTCTCTCTAAATTGTCTCTATTACAGTAATCTTAGACATTACATCTAACACTAGTGTGTAAAATATTTTTCCAGATAGAAACTTTGTTTTTCAAGGTATGTGTTCCTTTAATTTTCAATTTGAAATTGTTCCCAAGCTTCCTGGAAATTTTGCTTTCTTAGGTAGGAGCTTCTTACCTCTCAGATTTCTGGGATGTATCTGTTTTGTCCGAGGCATTTTGCTCTAATCAGAGGCCACTTTCTCCTCTCCAAAATAGCAAGTAGAGCAAGCAGAGGAAAGGCAGCTCCATAAATCTGCCATAGGGGTCAATTAATCCATGTGCTTAAAAAACGAGGAAAAAAAAAAAAAAAGGTTTTTTTTAAGAGACATATAATGTTAATATGAAAACAGATATATCCTCTCTACTCTCTTTTTACCTTAAAACTGCTATACAAATTAATAAAGCATAATTAATAATCCTTTGTATCTATATAGCATCTTTCATTCCAAGAAACTCAAACTTTCTTTTATCACTATTGTTAGCAAAAAACAGATTTCCAGAGTTACAAAGGGTGTCATTGATGGACTAAGAAATAATGCACCGCTTGTACCTTTACCAATTTCTTCTCTAACTTTCAAAAACATGCACTTTTCCCCACAAAAATACTCAACCTCAGGCTTTGAGATCTTGATCTACGGTGAAAGGAAGTGAACAGAAATAAGCTGTACTAGAGATCCTCTCATACATACTTCCCATTCCTTCCCCCTCCATGACACTAGGCATCTGCAGGAGCCTGCAGTTGTGACAAAGTCAGGAGAAATTTTGCTGGTGGCTTCATTGCAACCTTTCTTTGTAACATGGAAAACAAAATCAGGCCCCAATCTTGCATGTGGATGGACTCCTGAACCACCCTGAAGCCAATCAGTAGGGCTCTGGATGGGTCTAGCTGTCCATCCACACAGAAGAAGCTGCAACATCAGGGCCTAAGTGTATAAGGACAATATCTGAAATAGACCAAGGTAAAGTGACACTCTCCTAATATTCTGCAATTAGGTTTTCCATATATTTGAAGGGACACAAATATGTATTTTACTCACAAGAGCTAGATTTCCCCCCGCCCCCCGCCTCCCAGTTCTACAAAGCTTAATACAGAAAAATGTTTTCATGATTTTTTACTTCTATTTAAACAGTATTTTGCTTGGATTTAAATCGCTCTGCAGTGTTTACAATCCTAAAAGGACAGCATCCTGCTCATGTAGAACTGCTTATTGAAATTGACCAGTATACTTCCACTATCCAAGCTAAACAGAATGAAAAGGTAATGCATATAAATATAGAGTTAATTTTAAAATGTACCGTCTACACTACTAACAACACAGGTAATGATTTTTTAATTACTTGACATGGAGCCTTTAATTGGACTAGGCAGCAAGTGAAACTGCTTGAGGGGGAAAGGGGAGATAAAGGCCATCCTCACACACCTTATCTTCAAGTTGTAACAAAGATACTGCATTTTGTTTCCAATTCTTTGTTTGTAAAAGGACATCATAAACCTGAAATTATTTAAGTCAATTAAAAAGTGTATACGTTTCAGTTACTACACCTGCCCCTGAAGTTTACCCATTGTTTTGTATTTACAACGACATGCTGCTATTAATTTTAAATGTTTTTCTCTTATCTGTTGTTTTGTGAAAGACTCAAACAAAGAAGGAACTGACTACACAAATTAAAAATGGAAAATAGATTTTCTTCACAAATTGCTTGCAGTTATAATAATAAATTATATTAAAAAAATCCCATGCAGTAGTGTGATGTTTAAGTTGTTCATCCTTTAAAAGATGTTTGGTATAATTATGAATACATTATAAATGAAATTTAGTATTCAACATCAGAACGTTCAAGCTTTGGTGACTGAAGTTAAGCACCCACGTCTGTAGACAAATTTTAAAAGGTGCTGAGCATCTCTGAATCCCGATGATGATAAACTCCAATGAGAGCTACAGGTAACCACCTGGCACCTTTGGAAAAAGATATGCCACTTAAGTGCTTAAAGTTAAGCATTCAAGTAAGTTTCAAAATGTTGACATATCTTTGAACAGGGATTCTTAGAACATTTCCTAGCATTTTGTTGCAACACAAGTGACATGTTACATAATATTTAGAACTGCATACTTCAGTTGCCCACCAGCAATAAAATAATAAGATTTTTTTTTGCGGGGGGGGGGGTGGAGGAAATCACGCAGTAGCAAGGGTACAGGTAGAAATCTTTTAAAAGCTAAAGAAATCTGAAATCTCTTTTTCCCTTCTCAGTTATCTACCCTGAAAACATGGCCATATCACGATCACCAGCAAAGCAGGTTAGAGGCAAGTATTAAAAAAAACCCAGAGAAAGAGAGAGAGAAGCACGAAATGATGAGAAGTGCGAACACAAGTTGCAAAGGGGAAAAAACATGAATGAATAAAGAGGGAGGAGCCTGGGAAAACCCCTCTGCAACGCTGCACCGAACAAAGCGCTGCACACATCCATCCACATGCAGGAAGGGGGAGAGCGACCGGGACCGACCCGGGAAAGAGGCGTGGGGGGGACAAGGAAACAGATGGGAAGGGCTGGTGGAGAGGGGAATCACCGGGATGCCTGCTTACTCCCTGCCACAACCCAGCAAAGCCTGCCTGGGGGCGCCTCACACACACACACACCCCGGCTGGAAACAAACACACGCGGCTGGAATAGGAGTAAAGGCGGGTTTCGCACAAACCGCAGACCCCCGGCAGGGAGGTGGGGGTGGGGGAAGGCGGCAGCTGGAGCCGGGCCTGCAGGTTCCTGCCTCCCGCCCGCCCAGATCTCCCTACCGTGGCGTGTCTGGGCGCCGCCGCGGCTCCGACAAGGGGGCGGCTCCCCGGGACGCGCCGGGCGCATGGGACTGGCTCTGGGGGTTCGCTGTAGCGCTGGCCTGTGTCCCCGCTGCCGGCCTGCTCCGGGGGGCGGCTGGAGCCGGCCCTGCTGCCGCTGCTGATGGCGGCCGCTCCGGTGTAAGGGGGCACCAACGACGGAGGCAGCAGCTAGGAAACACGGCGCCTGGGAGCCTCCTTCACTTGACAACCTCGGACAAACGTAACCCGAGACTGGCCCCCTCCCTCGCCGGAGCAGCTGTGCAAAACGCCCCCAGTCCGCCCGTCTCCGCCGCCTCCCAGCCCCCCGACGCTCCACCATCTGCACCGCCCCAAGCACCCCCCGCCCCGAGCTCCCCAACATACTCCGCTCCAGCATCTGTACCGCCCCGAGCCCCCCAAAACAGCCCCAGCCCCCACCTCCACAGTGCCGCCCCCAAACAGCCCCGGCCCGCCCAAACACTCACCGCTCCAGCATCGGTGACGGCCCCCGCCCGCACTGCGCCCCCTGCACCCACCCAGGCCCCAGCAGGGCGCCCCCGCTGTGCGAGGTCTATCTGTCTGTCTGACACTAGTCCCGCCCCGGCGCGCAGGCAGCGGCGGGGGATGCTCCATGCATGACCCGGGCAGGGGCCAGCGGGCCGGACTGCAGGAGGAGGCGTCCCTAGGGCCGGGCTGTGGGGAGGGGGGAGCGGGTAGGCGGGCCCTGCCGGGACGGGCGGGCCGCTGGCGGCGCAGCCAGTGGGGGCTCCCCGGCCGGTCACTCACGTGGGTGGCTGGGGGCAGCAGCTGAGCAGCGTGAGGGGAGGTGCGCGGCGGCGGCAGCTCCGGGTCTGGGAGGGGGAAGGGGGTGTTTTACCTTCGTTCACTTTCTATTGCAGGAAGCGGCCCGGTCCAGTGACGTCATCGGGTCTCCCGGTTCCGCCCTCTTCCCTGTCTGCATGGGAGGGGGAGAGGTCACTGAGGGGGTTTCCTCACAGGCTGGTGGGAAGGGACAGAAGTGAAACTAGATACGCACCCAGGCTAACATTTAAAAAAAAAAATCTCCCAGCCAGCAAGGATTCCCTCTCCCCCAGCCCATCCACACTGCCCCCCACCATCCCTACCCTGGAAAAGTGATATCGTGCCAGAGTGCCCAGTGCCACACTGGGCCTGGCAGTGCCATGTCAGATAAAGTCATGTTAATATAATAAACAGACTGCCCAGCACTACAATGGAGCCAGGCAGCATTGTGTCAAACACAGCGTCACTGCGCCAGACTTCACAAAAGTGTGTCAGACTTTTGGGAGAGCGATAGATGATGTAGCACCATGCCAGCCCATGCAACACCGTGTCAGAACACGTCAGTTGGTGCAGCACCATGTTAAGTTGTATCTGTAGTTGTGACATGACGTCGTATTTGGTCAACTGGTAGCATCTGAGACATTTTCAGCCATGAAGCAGTTAATCCCAAACAGCAGCAGCAGCAAACAGCTGTTAAAGTCTTATTAAAGAGAATTCTATTTTTCCTAGGAGACACGACCAGAAAGTCAGGACTTGATTAAGAACCTAAAGAAAAGTTATTACAAAGTTATTTGCATTCTCACACCCCAACATGAGGGGCTGCTGTCACAATGCACTGCAGTGGGCACGCAGGTGTGTGTCGCACTCCCCCCTACAGCGGCCCATCCCTCCAGCACAGACAGAGAAGACACACAAACACGCACACACACTCCCATGTATGCACATAACTGGAGCCGCCGCTGACGCGGAGATCCCGGAGGTTCCTCCTTGCTGCCACTGGCAGGTCACACATGCTGTGTCCTCCTTCCTCTGCTCTTTCTGGGTTTTCCCGTTCGCTAGCAGCTACGTTTAATCCCCTCCTCCTTCCCATTGCAACATACCAATAAAACGTCCCCATGCTGAGGACAGCCGACCATCCAACTCTCCCCATACAATTTTCCCCAACCAGATTAAAAGAAGAAACTCACCCAATGCCCAAACTCTTTGCACATTCTTTCCCACTTAACTTTTAAAATAAAGCAACAAAAGCTGAAAGCAAAAAAAGCCTCTGCTGCTGGAAGTGGGCGTGAGAGGAAATACGAGGAGGAGGTGCCTAATGCTCTCTGCTGCTGCTCCCCTTTTTTGGCCCTTGCTAGAGTTTTGCTGTTCTTGCTGTACTGCGCTGATTGGTTTACTACATCAGCTGTTTATATAGATTTTGCGTGTGGGTCATCTTGAATGGGGAAGATTTGTGGTGAGGGTTTCCTCCTCCTCTTGTTGCAGGGAAGTAAAGGGGGTGGATCGCTGGTTAAAACACACACACACAAAAACCCTTGCCTTTTGTTCAAAAGCAGACAGCTTTTTTAATGATTATTATTTAAAATGCATTATCCCAACACCTGGATATTTTAAGTTTCTGTTGCCACTGGAGTTCTACACGAGATTCTCCTTTATATTCTATTTGGATCCAGCGCATTTTTTTTTAACAGAACAAACCTAATTAACTGACCTCCCATTAAATCCATCTTATATTGCCTCATTGTTTACTTGTGCTTCCTCAGCTATCTATCTAGATCCATCTGTTGTCTTTTGTCTTACACTTAGACTCTCTGGGGCAGGAGCTGCCTTTTTGCTATAAATTTGTACAATGGCATCAACACAGGATTCCAGTCTGTGGCTAGGGCTCTCCCTTTATGGTACTTATATAGCCCCCATTACCATAGCATCTGAACACCTCCGTTTTTTAAAGGTATATATCCTCACAACATCCCTGCAAAACTTGGAAGTATTATCCTCATTTTATAAAGGGAGAACTGAGGCAGAGCAACTTGTCCAACAACACACAGGGAGTTAAACCCAGGTTTCATAAGTCTCAGGCCAGCACCCTAACTACTGGACCAGTCTTCCTCTCTAGGACTCTGGGGTGCTACTGGAATACAAATATTATACCCTGACAGCAATGTGTGACATACAATGCAAACTTACTTAAATTCACTACCATTGGGAAAAAAGATGGGAATGTTTTGGGGTTATAGTTTGCAAGATCATCACTTAGGCATCCATAGGTATGCTTACACTTAAACCACTGCAGAAGACACTACCTGTACTGACAGGAAAACCCCTTCTGGATCTCTCACAGGTGTAAAAAAAAATCCACCTCCCTGAGAGAATTCTTCTGTCAACATAGCACTGTCTGCTAGGTTGGCATAGCTACATTTCCCAAGGTTATGGATTTTTCACACTCCTGAGAGATGTAGCTATGCCAATGTAAATTCCCTGAGTAGACCAGCCCCATGTTCACAGGTGAAGCAGTGTTGTCAATCTACATCAGTTTGAATGAGGAGGTCTTGAAAAGCCCGCTCTCTCACAGTGAATGTAAAACTTGCCTGGTGACAGCAGGCATTAACGCAACAGTATCTGAAGAAAGTAAGCTTTCATGAAAATAATGTTTCTCATCCTTAGGGTGCAAGTATTATTTTTCAAATTTGAACCAATGAAGTGCTATATTCCAGAGTCTACAGACAGACAGCTCTATTGTCTCTGTTGTGCTCATAGATTTCCCAATCAGCAGAATGAAACTGACAACTGGGACTACACCCAGGGAATAGGCATAAGGGTTACAAGAATAGTGTCATTTTCACATTGTTACTTGTTGAATCAGTAGCAGCAGAAGCAATGGAATATTCACAAGGCAGGAGAAGACTACAGTAGCAGACATCCCACCTTCCAATCTACCAGCCCTTCTGCAACTTGGATGCTGGGGTGAGACTCGAAAGTTATCAGATACCTACAATTAGACGCTTATTTAAAAATGGAGCCTTCAAGTAGTATCTAGGGGCAGCATCATGACAGGAATCCAAGTAAACTTCCAGCAGAAAGGGGTGAAGCAAGCTTCTTAGCAGGGATTTGCCTCTAGATCTTGCTGGTGAAGTCCTTTCACCTCTGTCTCTTGTCTATTAAATTTAATCCTCTAGATAATAGTGAGTAGTATCATTCACTGGATATAGCACAGGCCTGAAAAAAAATCAGGAAATCTAGATTCTATTACTTGTTCTGTTATTGATATGCTGTGTGACCTTGGGCAAGTCATTTCATCTTTTTTTGCCATGATTTTTCCATCAGTAAAATGGAAATAATATGCATATCCACCTTTGTAAAGCACTTGGCGATGTTTGGATGAAAAGTGCTATGGAGTATTATTAGTAGCAGGTGTCTGGTAATCTTTTCATGCCCCATGCATGAGGGATATTTCAAAAAATAATCAGTGAGATTTTAAATGTCTCATTGAAATGCACTGCAAAATCCTTCTCACAAAAGTAAGATACTTTAAAAACTGCATCTAAAATGAATCCCATATACATGAGAGTCACCCTTCAAATGAGTGAGTGGTGGGGAGGGCTATTAAAGCATATTTTACTTTTGACTGTATTGCAATTTCAAAAAGGGACTAATTTTTAAAATTTCAGTATCTTCCCTCTCAAGTTATGCAAAGAGCAGTCATACTTGGCAACAGGTGATATTGTATAATAATGCTTATATATAGTTACTAATTATTATTATTTATACTATCATAGCACCTACAAGTCGTAGTCCTGGAACAGGAGCTCTTTGTAGTACTCCTGAGTCTACCACACAAGTACACAGAAATTTTAGAAGTAGGAGAGGCCAGGATACAGCAAAGAACTTTAAATAATTCAGCATTTACCACACCATGGTATTTGACTTTACCATAGTTCTTACTAACTATGGAAACTGTTGTGGCAAATTTAACTACCCTGGGCAGCAAATATTGATATTGTTTATATTGTCCACTGCACAATGACATAGGTATTAGGCAAGCTTAGATTGATATTTCTCTCACAGACTTGAGTCACTCAAGGAGATATACTATTGCCGACCCCTTGAATAGAACAGTCTCACTGGGGGAATGGGGTCTTAGGCTTGATCTATATTGCGCAGTTAGGTCAACATAAGGCAGCTTATGTTGACCTACTTATGTCAGCCTGTCCCACCGATGTAAGTGCCCTACCAAACCGACATCAAAACTCCACCTCCACGAGAGGCATAGGGCCTATGTCAGTGCAATTAGGGCAACACAGTGTCTCTGCAGACACTGCTACTTACATCAGCTGTTGGATGTCTTGTCAATTTCAGGGCTTCATGCTGGAGCCTTGAAATTGACAAGAAAGCCCAGACGGCTCTTTCCCTGGTTCCCCGCTCCCAGCCGGCTGCCCCCATCCAGCTCCCTGTTCAGGGAGGTGAGAAGCCCAGGTGGCTGCCCCCTGCTTCCAGCAGGAAACGGGGAGGCGAGAAGCCCAAGGAGACAGCTGGGCTCCTTGTGGGGAGCTGCACAGATCTGAGAGCCCTGGCTCTCAGCCCCCATCACTGCCCCTCTTCAGTCAGTGGAAGCACTCCTGGTGAGGACGCGCACCAACAGAAGAAGGGCAGTGTGCACATCAGCCACTGCAGTAATTACTGCTTTGGCTGTAAATTAACCTAATATAGTTAAATTTAAGTCTGTAGTGTGAAATACACTAGGCAGATATGGAATAAACCAGAATATAATATACTGATATGTCATTATGCCTTAAATCAGTAACTGACTGTTAACCAGACGCTACTCCAGAGATTCAATTAACCCTTCAAACACTGAAGAACCATTAAGTCATTGATACCACACTAATTACCATATACTATCCAAGTGTCTAAGATGAGTACACTTGTTCATGTTTTGCACTGAATGACTATTACGGTGAGTGTATTGTTTTCAGTACTCTGCCCCATCCCTACAAGAGTCCCACTATCTACTTCTATGTTCACTCATTCCTAACCAAGTTAAAGTCACTAGCAACAATATTTACAAACTCAAGGATGACAGGAGAGGTCCCGGAAGACTGGAGAACAGATAACGTAGTGACCATTTTTAAAAAGGAGAAAAAGAAAGAGTCAGGAAATTACACACCAGTCAGCCTGATTTTGATACCTGGGAAGCTGCTAGACTAGAGCAATGTATACAATATTCAGTTTGCGAATACCGGGAGGATGAAGGGGTAAATTACTAGCAGCCAGCATGGATTTACCAAGAACAAGTCATGCCAACCCAGCTAATTTCCTTCTTTGACAGGGTAACTGATTTGGAGGATGGGGGAATGCAGTGGACATCAAATATCTTGACTTCAGCAAGGCTTTTGACACAGGCTATCTTGCCCTTACTTGATCTCCTCTTTTTCAAATTAAATATACCCAGTTCCTTCAGCCTTTGCTCGTATGACTTGCTTTCCATTCCTTTGATCATCTTTGTCATGCTGCCTCTATGTTCTTTCTATACATTGGTGACCAAAATTGGACACAGCAATCCAGCTGAGGCCTAATCAGTGCAAAATGGAGAGGCACTATCATCTCCCATGATTTGCATGCTATGTCTCTGTTAATGCAACCTAAAATTGCATTTGCTTTTTTTGTATAGCTCCGAGATCTTTTTCAACAGTGCTGCTGCCAAGCCAGTTTTCCCCCATCCTGTATTTGTATATTTGTTTTTTTTCCTCTAAGTGTACCACCTTACTTTTGTCTTTGTTGAATTTCATTTTGTTGTCTATAACCCATTTCTACAATTTGTCAAGATCCCTTTGAATTTTAGTTCTATCCTCCAAAGTGTTTGCAGCGTTCCCTAGCTTTGTGTTATCTGTACGTTTGATCAGTATACTCTCTATTTCTACATCCAGATCATTAGTAAAGATGTTAAACAACACAAGACCTAGAACAGATCCCTGTGGAACCCCACTTGAGACCTCTTTCCACTCTGACCTCATTCCATTAATAGTTACTCTTTGTTTGTGGTTGTTTAAGCAATAAAGTATCCACTTAATGGTAGTTCTGTTGAGCCTGCAATTCTCCAGCAGCATTTTGAGAGAGTTGGCTATTGAGCTGGCAGAAGTGCTCAACTGTCTCCAAAGTCTGGCCCTCGATGATGATTTGTGGTGGGTCATGTGCAGGCCTGAAGCAGACTGATGGAGCCCTTTAGTCTTCTCAATATTAAATGAGAGTCCTAGGCTTCAATAAGCTTGTGCAAAAAACTCCAGTATGGACTGAAGATGGTTCTTAGTGTGCACGAGGATGGCACAGTCATCAGCATACTGAAGATCAGTAATGGATGCCCTGAGGACTTTAGACTTAAAGCGGAGGTGTTGAACATTAAAAAGCCGCCCATTCATTCTGTATTGAATGTCAACTCCAGTGGGGAGGCGGTCTTTAATGAGGACCAAAATGACTGCTAAATAGATGGAGAACAGAGTTGGGGCAATAACACATCCTTGCTTAACCCCAGTTTTGATGATGATAGGGTCCATCTCCAGGCCATTACAGAGAATGGTGGCAGTCATCTGATCATGAAGAAGCCTTAGGACCATAATATATTTCGGAAGGCAGCCAAAAGTCAGAGGCCATTGTCAAATCATTGCAGGCCATGTACAGGTCCTGATTTTGCGCCTGAGACTTTTCCTGGATTTGTTGGGTAACAAAAGAGTTCAAACTACAGCATAGAAGATTTGGATTAAATCTCAGGAAAATCTTCCTAATGTAGGAACAGTAGGACAATGGAACAAACTGCCTATGGAGATTGTGGAAGTTTCTCCACTGAAGGTTTTCAAAGGGAGGCTAGATAGCCATCCATCTTAGATAGTTTGGACACAACCAATCCTGCATCTTGGCAGGGGGTTAGATTAGATGACACTTGTAGTCCCTTCTAACCCTGTGATTCTATGAGCACCCATCCGGCAACAACCACACAGAAAGACCAAGCACTTCATACTCTGGCCCCAATTCTGTCTGCCACTGCAGCCCATTTATGCTGCTTCAGCAGTGTAAAAAAAAAAAGAAAACAGTCCTGTGCAAAGAGGCATTTCTGGTGATATAGGACTGGCAAAGCAGTACTGTGCCATCCCCACTTGCAGCTCCTGGCACAGAAGCCAGACAGGACATGAAGGGGGTTGTAATGCTCCCCATTTTTGCTAGAGAACAGCCCACCGGAAGCTGTAACAACTCACTGCAGCCCTCGTGGTTCCTCAAAGTTACACTCAGGGCTGGTAGATCCCCAGCTGGGCCCAGAATCCTGAAGGCATAAACACCTTAAAGTAGGCAAATCCACCATTTGTTTCCCCCATGAGCCTGCTAAGCAGCTTCTCCTAAAAAGCACAGTTCAAAACTGGCACCTCCCTTTCCACCTACTTTTTGCTCCTACCTCTGCTCCATCTCACTGACAACACATATTGAAGGTTACACACAAATTACTGTCCCCACCAGCATGATATCCTGATATAGCCTTATTCCCGCTTCTGGTTACCAGCCTGAGGGGATAATCAGAAATCAATTCACCATCTTAAAGTCTTAACTCAGCCCTGCTATCCTCCAACCATAAAACTCTCCCTTCTAGTAAGCATGCAAAACCTTAAAAAATAAGTCCAAGTAACATTATGACTCTAAGTCTATGTCTACCCTACAGCCTATATCAGCATAACTTATGTCACTCAGGACGGTGAATAAACCATCCCCCTGAGCAACATAAGTTACACTGACGTAAGTGCTGGTGTGGACAGTGCTATGTTGTCGGGAGAGCCTTTCCTACCGATATAGCTACTGGCACTTACAGGGGCTGGAATAGTTAAGCCAAAAGGAGAGCTTTCTCTCCTTGGGTTAGGGCAACTATATTGAATAGCTTATAGTCATGCAGCTGTGCCACTGTAAACTCTCGAGGGTAGCCATGCCCCAGGAATCCCTCAATGCCAACTCTTGTGTAAGCAGTGACTTCTAATGGGCCTGACAAACTCAGTACACCCAAATCATTGCTTTCATAGTATTTACCCAAAGCGGGACAAGTGAGGTATTTATTAATAGCTTATGTCATACTGATCCTCATGATAACTGTGAGATGTACATACAGATGATTTGTAAAGAGTCGTGTGGATATATTGGAAAATGTTTTAAAGTCTGAATCAAAGCAGCGTTGACGAGCAGCTTTTGACCAGCCAAAGGATGCATGTTCACTGGTTTGCATGTAAAATAACCATTGGAAACGAGCATAATGGAAGCCCGTTTGCATGCAACATCAACATGAGGATATGATGGCAACATGGAGCCAATAAACAAGGGAATAAACCAGAGGGATCATCTTGATTCTGGGGACAAAATGATGGCTTAGGGAAGTAAAGGGGAAGGCAAAAAGATACTCTTTCATATTTCACTGAGGAAGCAACAAAGGACAGCACTTTTTGCATTCATGAAACAGCCATGTTGGTTGGAGATGCTAGTAGGTTGCTTTAGGTGAGAAACTAGAGGATTTTAGCCTGTTACAGTTAAGTTTAGACTCTAGGAAGCACGTTATGCTTCTTGCATTATATGTAACTATTTCTGTTTCCATCATTCTCCTTTCTCCCTCTCTTTTAAATCTTAGCCTTTGATAATAAACTTATGATTGTTTTCACTACAAATGTATCTCAGTGTTGCACTGTTATTCTGGGGGAGGGATAGCTCAGTCGTTTGAGCATTGGGCTTCTAAACCCAGGATTGTGAGTTTAATCCTTGAGGGGGCCACTTAAAGATCTGGGGCAAAAATCTGTCTTGGGATTGGTCCTACTTTGAGCAGGGGGTTGGACTAGATGACTTCCAGAGGGTCCCTTCCAACCTTGATAGTCTATGATTCTATGGAACCAAATAAGTTGGTGTGTTCACTGCCCTTTGGGGACAGCTTACCTGGTAATTTCTGTGGATAAGGAGTGGACACTGCAGGGGAAAACTTCAATGGGGATTGGGGTGCACTTATTGTTAACCTGCAAGGCAAAGTAAGGGGTGGTGGTGTCAAGGAACTCACATTCTGTTTAGCACAAGCAAATCTTCCTTTCACTGGAGGCGGGGGGTAACAAGATGTATCACAGTCCTGAGCAACCCAAGAAACTGTTAAAGACTTCCACCTGGGGAAGGATTTATATACAACAGCTATTATAGTTTATTTTAAAACATTCATCTATGATTAAAAGAAACATCAACACCCAAGACTATTTTAGCCCAATGATTGTCTTCCCTGTCTCACAGAACTGTCCATGCTGCGCTGCAAATACTTAATCTATAAAGCCTACTTATTGCTCATATCGTACCTCACATTGCTACATTTTACCCAGAAGGCTGCCCAACTAACTGTGTTCAGCTAGGACATTGGTTATCAAACTTGTGTACTGGTGACCCCTTTCACATAGCAAGCCTCTGAGTGAGACCCCCGCCCTTATTAATTAAAAACACTTTTTCATATATTTAACACCATTATAAATGCTGGAGGCAAAGCAGGATTTGCGATGGAGGTTGACAGCTCATGACCACCCCATGTAATAACCTCATGACCCCCTGAGGGGTTCTGACCCCCAGTTTAAGAACCCCTGCACTAGCAGAAGTGAGTTCTGTGCCCGATGACCCCTGTGTTGAAAATGCAGTGTGGTCTTCTGTCTATCTTTTTAGCAAGGATTGGCTCTCACCATCTGTGGAGAATGAGGGAGTCGTGTGTTATATTTTAGAAATATCATATACCTCTCAAGTTATCTGTTTGATATTAATTGGGCTGACTTCCAGGAATTAAATTAAAGGAGGTGGGTAAGGGAGAAACCCACAAAAAAAACCCAAAACAATGATAAGGCTTGTTAAGGAAACAATGGCTAGGCACATCAATAGGGAAGAAACTACCTGTCTGACTCCATCCAGGGTAGAATGCTTTACTCTCCCCAAAGCTAAAGCCTTGGATCGAAGGGAGTCTAAAACCTCAAAGATCCTGGGAAAAGGAGAGGGGTTGGGTGGGCTCAGATAGGCTGCCCAAAGTGTGTCACTGGAAAGCTGACAGCCTGGCAAGCATTCACACAAGGGGAGAGAGTTAGAACTGCAGTAGGAGAAGTCTGTTTCTCCCTGCCAGAGATTGTATTAGCTGGGCTGTGGGGAACTTACAAAGGTGTAAGATAGACTGATGCATATAGGCCTCTTATTATTTTAACTTCTGCTCTATATGCTTTGTACTTTTGAGGAATGAATAAATCATGCTTTGTTTTGAAGATGTTGTTTCTCTGTCACTGCAAACATATGCTGTCACAGGTTCCCAGAAGGAAACTCTTACAGGTGGCAAAACCAAGTTGGGCCCATGTTGTCCTTCATCTCATGCTTTTTGGTTAAATCTACTCTTAAATCTTTCTTAACCACAGATTCCATACTAATTCCCATAAATATAATGTAGTTCACATCTGTATTTAATAAGCCTCCTTTCTCTTGTATTTCATCCATTTTAAAAACTACTGAAACATGTCAACTTACAATATGTTTGTCATATGATACTATTTCCGTGGCATGCTTTCTTTTTCTTTAAATTCCTCAACAACCACCTTATCACACCTAAGTAACTGAAAGGCATTTCATTCAGTGGTTTCTCTGTGAGGCATTTCTGAGGTTCAATGCTATTGTACTAATATATCTGACATATATTTTAAAAGTATATTTTCTAGAATTCCTTTATAGCCTACTGAGCAAAGGGTCCGCTTGAAAGTTCACAGATTGTGGCGGCAAGACTTGCTTTTTCAGGAGAGGAATTTTTTCCTGTACACATTTAACAAAACATTTAAGGGGGTGGTAAACTTGGTTAAAAAAATTGCTATCAGATTTGTAACCTTTTGATTATCAGGGCATACTAAGCCAGAATTATTGGAAAACAGGACGTTTTGCATAAACATACCTTACAAAATGTCAAACATACAGGGAATATGCAAGTTTACATTTTGAAAATTAAACATTAAAAACAAAATGTTTTGTACCCAGTCTCACTCCATAAGTGAAATGCAGGCCATATGCTGGGTATTTGCTGTGTCAAAAGCCAGCACTAAACTATTTAGTTGTGTTCAGCTCTCATGTTTGTACCATTTACCACTGTTCTGATGTTAGTCTGCATGCTAGTCCCCTACTAAATGAAAAAGGGGATAGCAATGATCTCTTGAATTCATATTTCTGCTTAAAATGATCTTGGTGCTCTTCTTCTGAAGGTTTGATTGTTATATTACTGCTATTTTTTCACAGTGGGGTCTTCACACAGCGGCTCTCAACCATTCCAGACTATGGTACCCCTTTCAGGAGTCTTATTTGTTTCGTGTACCCCCAAGTTTCACTTAAAAAATACATGCTTACAAAATCAGACATAAAAATATAAAGAAGTGCCACAGCACACTATTACTGAAAAATTGCTGACTTTCTCATTTTTACCATTTAATTATTTAAATAAATCAATTGGAATATAAATATTGTACTTACATTTCACTGTATAGTATATAGAGCAGTATAAACCAACTCATTCTCTATATGAAATTTTAGTTTGTACTGACTTTGCTAGTGCTTTTTATTTAGCCTATTGCAAAACTAGGCAACTATCTAGATGAGTTGATGTACCCCCTGAAAGATCTCTGTGGAACCCCAGGGATACTTGTGCCCCGGCTGAGAACCAGTATTCTAACATATCCCCCTGCCAGCTGCAGCCAATGATTTTGCTAAACCTTTAAATACATTAAATTACATCTTTTGTTAACTCTAAATTGCTAACATGCCAAAAGCTCCAGTGCTGAGGAGTTAAAATTTTTCAAAAAAGATCTTAGCAAACAAATGCATCTTTTGAGGGCATACCTTGCAATTCAGTACTGTTGTCATGGCATACCTACCATTTTGCAAGATCTTCACAGTAAAATTTATGGACCTGATTTTCCACAGCCATGCACCTTGCTCAGTCATTTACACCTATGCAAAGTGAATGCAAAGGGGGTACAAAATGCTACCAAATGGGAGTGGGTGCATCTTACACAAGTGTAAATAAATGCCTACACGATGTAAAAGGCAAGTACAGCTACACTGGTGCAAATGAGATTAGAACCTGACCCAAAGTTAGCTTCTCTATCCAGTAAATTACGAGGGGAACTAGATTTGAATTTGGATAATTTGGATACCATGGATTTTGGATCTGCAAGCCATGACCTTTGAGCTGTTCATAGGCAAGCAGTTGGAGTGAGTGCTGGCATCCCTTACCTGCCCAATTCTATCTGGCCACCCAGAGTGCATGCTGGTAGTGCTTCAGTTTCAGTTAACTCATGTTTCCATTCAAAAGGAGGGTGTGTTTTTTTTTTGTAAGCTATTCGATTGCTAGGCACTTTTTCTCTGAAAAGGGAAATATGATTATGTTTAAATAGAATAACAACTTAAAAGGCAACATCAAAACGTTACAGTAAATGGCACTGACATGCCACCACGACTGCTAAATTGTTGGCTCACCACTTGTCACAATAGAAAGATGTGTGTTCTTGAAACACATGCTTCACTTCCTTGAGAGGCACAGAATCCTAGAAATGTAGGGTTGGAAGGGACCTAGAGAGGTCATTTAATGCAGCCTCCTGTGCTGAGGCATGACCAAGTATACCTAGACCATCCCTAACTGGTATTTGTCTAACCTATTATTAAAACTCTCCAATAACAAGGATTCCACAACCTCCCTTGGAAGCCTGCTCCACTGCTTGCTATCTTTAGCATTAGAAAGTTTTTCGTGATTTCTTAAATCTCCCTTGCTTCAGATTCAGCTGATTACTTCTTGTCCTATCTTCAGTGGACATAGGGAAAAAAACTGTCATGTGGGACTGTGTCAAAAGCTTTACTAAAATCATGTTACCTGCCAGAAAATGCTGCAGCCTCCTTTGTACTACAAATGCGGAGGTTACTTCTATGTCACAAAGATACAGTATATTTATATACTTGGATATAACTGTGACTTAACTGCTCTCACATATAAAATAGAGAAAAAATCTATATTGATGCAACATTAAGGTTACAAATGTGAACATTACAATGTAAGGAAATGCAAAAGTTAAGGAGCCAGATCCTTAAATGATGCAAACTGGGATAATTCTATTGAACTCAGTGAGACTTTATAGCAGCTGATGAACTTACCCAAAGTTTCAATAGTAACATTAACTTGGCACATTGCATGTAATCCAACCATCTAACCAGAGATCCAAAATACTATATGTGCAATGTGGCTGAAATATCATTACTGTTGGGACCTTATTTGAGGTGGGAAGAGCAACTGGCCAGCCTATAAAATGTGAGGAGGCCAGCTAGCCACCTCCTAAAAAGAATGGAGTAGAAAAATGGCAGAGGTAGAAATGCAAGGATAGATGTCACATGAGAAGATAGCCAAATGGAGGGTAGGTATGAAGGCCGGGCATGCCCAGATAAAAATGGCTGGGGATGAAGTTCTGAGTTGAGAAGAAAAAACATGAACTATGAGATATTAGTCCTTATTGAGGTGGTCCGATATTACTCTGGTGAGGGTAGTCAAAGAATCTATAAATGATAGAACAGAATAGAATCCTCAGAGAGGTTAGCACACCTTGGCAAAGTCTGGTTCTGACCAAAGTTATAGTCCCTATTTTAAGCAAGCATCCCAGTTCAGGAAATAACTTAAGTATATATTTAATTCCCACAGAAGTCAGTAAGTACTCTCTTGTGTAAAGCTACTCATAGAATCATAGAAGATTAGGGTTGGAAGAGACCTCAGGAGGTCATCTAGTTCAACACCCTGCTCAAAGCAGGACCGCAAACAACTAGATCATCCCAGCCAGCACTTTGTCAAGCTAGGCCTTAAAAACCTCTAAGGATTCCACCACTTCCCCAGGTAACCCATTCCAGTGCTTTACCACCCTCCCAGTGAAGTCCTAATATCCAACCTAGACCTCCCACACTGCAACTTGAGACCATTGCTCCTTGTTCTGTCATCTGCCACCACTGAGAACACCCTAGCTCCATCCTCTTTGGAATCCCCCTTCAGGTAGTTGAAGTCTACTATCAAATCCCCCCTCACTCTTCTCTTCTGCAGACTAAATAATCCCAGTTCCCTCAGCCTCTCCTCGTAAGTCATGTGCCCCAGCCCCCTAATCATTTTTGTTGCCCTCTGCTGGACTCTCTCCAATTTGTCCACATCCTTTCTGTAGTGGGGGGCCCAACACTGGATGCAATACTCCAGATGTGGCCTCACCAGTGCCGAATAGAGGGGAATAATCACTTCCCTCGATCTGCTGGAAATGATCCTACTAATGCAGCCCAATATGCTGTTACCCTTCTTGGCAACAAGGGCACACAATTGACTCATATCCAGCTTCTCATCCACTGTAATCCCCAGGTCCTTTTCTGCAGAACTTCCGCTTAGGCAGTTGGTTCCCAGCCTGTAGCAGTGAATGGGATTCTTCTA
Source organism: Chelonoidis abingdonii (assembly GCF_003597395.2). Lineage (NCBI taxonomy): Eukaryota > Metazoa > Chordata > Testudines > Testudinidae > Chelonoidis > Chelonoidis abingdonii. The sequence continues at coordinate 183,379,262 of NC_133770.1, read as the reverse complement.
TCCTAAGTGCAGGACTCTCCACTGGTCCTTGTTGAACCTCATCAGATTTCTTTTGGCTCAATCCTCCAATTTGTCTAGGTCACTCTGGATCCTATCCCTGCACTCCAGTGTATCTACCTCTCCCCCCAAATTATTGTGATCTGTGAACTTGCTGAGGGTGCAATCCATCCAATCATCCAGATCATTAATGAAGATGTTGAACAAAACCTGCCCCCGGACCAACTCCTGGGGTCCTCTGCTTGATACTAGCTACCAACTAGACATCAAGCCATTGATCACTATCTGTTAAGCCTGACGATCTAGCCAGCTTTCTATTCATCTTTCTACTCCTGTGGTCAAGTGTTTGTAGACGTGTGGCCTTAGTTGTTAAATACAATAAATATTACAGAAAAACAAAACAAAAAACAAAAATGAAAAAGAAATGTACAAATTTTTTTTACCAAAGAATAGTTTGTAATGAAGTGTAATAGGATGACTGGTAACTAAACCTCTACCCCAATATAACACGAATCTGGATATAACACGGTAAAGCAGTGTTCCGGGCAGGCGGGGCTGTGCACTCCAGTGGATCAAAGCAAGCTCAATATAACGCAGTTTCACCTATAATGCGGTAAGATTTTTTGGCTCTTGAGGACAGTGTTATATCGGGGTAGACGTGTACTACTTGCTAATCAAGCAAATAATGTATAATGGTTAACGTCCTGATTCTACAACTCTTGATCACATACAGGCCAGGTCTACACTATGGGATAATATCGAATTAGCTAAAATCGGTTTTATAAAACTGATATTATAAATTCGATTTCATGCGGCCACACTAGGCACAGTAATTCGGCGTTGTGCGTCCATGGTCC